>NC_067491.1:23421215-23711215 GCF_947179515.1 Apodemus sylvaticus | reverse complement strand
CCCAGGGAGATCTCTCATTCCATATCTCTGCAAACATGAGCAAATATGCTTACAACCTCTTTACTTTACAGGCTTCTGTGGACTGCATTTGTGATATTTATAAAGGTTTAATCCTCAAAAGGACACCGTGAAATGAAATTTGACTGCTTAAGCCAACACTGTAGGATACATAAAAAAAAATGTTATGAGGATTTCTACACATTTTCTTGTACAAAAATTATCATAAAATAGAGAATACCACTTTATGTCTCAATAAATTATAAAAATATACCCACTCTGCATAAAGAGGAGTATCATTTGAGGTACAGAAACAAAATAAGCAGATTTTGTGGTACTAAGAATGCTGGACACAATACATGAATGACCTCTTGTCCCTATAGCTGCAATTAAAAAATAAAAAAGAATTGTACTGAAAAGACTTTTGGTGTCATAGATGGAGGGCTATACCATTCCAGTAAACCAAAGCTGGTTGAAAGGGTTGATATTAAATTGATAAGACTTCTAGAGATAATTTAAAATGAGTATGTAAAAATCTATTGACTACTTTGGAAGAAAGGAAATGATCAAAATAGTTGTGAGAAAATCGATATGTATAAGAGGTATTAAGAGGGCATTTGGCTTAGAAAGCAGATCATAGACCAGTGGTTTTCAACCTGTGAGCCATGGCCCTACTAAAGGTTAACCAATCCTTTCATGGAGGTCATATATCAGACATCCTGCATGCCACATATTTACATTATGAACCATAACAGTAGCAAAATTACAGCTATGAAGTAGCAATAAAATAGTTTTAAGGAGGGCATCACCACAACATGAAGAATTTAATTATTACTATCTTAGGCAAAAAGGATGCTAGGAACTAAAATATGGAAAACTAAAATTTGTTAACTTGTAGAAGAAACTTGTTGCTGTTAGAACTTAACAAAGTCATGTTGAGATATCCTAGACAGGAACAGTTCTCCATCATTATCAGTTAGACTAACTGAGCCTGACAAATCTCATCATCACAATCACCCACTTGATGAGCTCCCTTCCGTGAGGCAGGCTCTATACTAAGTGCCGTGTCTGGAATAACTTGTATATTCTTCATCTCCAAACCCATATAGTGCATTATTATTTCCTCATTTCAGAGTATGTGGGACACAGACGATAACTTTTCTCAAAATCATGGAAATAGTGTCTTAGTTACATTTGTATTGGCCACGACAAAGGCAACTTATAAAAGAAAGCATTAAACTGGGGGCTCACAGTTGAAGAGGGTGGGAGAGCCTGTGAACTATTGTGGCAGAAAACACGGCAGCACTCAAGCAGATGTGGCACTGGGGCAGGAGCTGAGAGCCTACATTCTATCCACAAGTTGGAGGCAGAGAACTAACCAAGAATGGCATGGACCACACCCACTGACAGACCTCCTCTAACAAGACCACACCTCCTAGTCCTTCCCAAACAGGTCTACCAACTATAGAGCAAACACTCAAACACATGAGCCTTGGGCTAGGGGTGGGAGGCATTCTCATTCAAACCCCCACAAATAATAAGCAGTTGAGTGAGGTTTAAAATGTAATTTTGACCCCCAACTCAATAATTAACATTCTTTCACTCGGGTTGCTATGTAAAAGACTTAAACAAGTATTTTTTTTTTCCCAAAAGACAGATAAAATCAATGATCTCATTTTCAATTGCATATTGTATTTTCAAACCTGGAGACATTACAGCTCCACAAATATAAAGGCCAGATAACTAATGGGCAAATACTATAGAACTAATCATGGTACTAACGTCACGGCTCTCAATCATTATTGTGATGTTTTCATAGTGTTCCTCCTTTCTCAGATAGATCTAGGTGTAGGGGAAAGAAGAGAAAACATATACAGCATGGAATACTCTATCTAATTCATGCTGAGAAGCAAAACTGGCAGAAAAGCCATTTGCTTCTCAAATGGTAGAAAATAGATAAAGAAAATGTAACCAGGAACTTCAAGTTTCAGAGGTGAATGAGAAAAGTCTTTAAAGTTTTAGGTCTTTAGCTGCTAAAATTGAAAATGTGTATGTACACCAGCTCCCACACCCATGAAGCTCTTCTTCAGACAATGAAAAAGTTTTCATGAAGACCAACAGTCACAGGCTGATGCTTCTCTGGACTTGTCAACCTCTTCTCTGTCATCTGTCCTATGTCCATTTCTTATTGCCTTCTATATTCACTTTGAGTAGCATACTTTTCTCTTATTTTTATTGTCAAGCCCTCATTAATAATCACTAATAATGTCAACAGAAAATACCATTAGCCTGTGCTCATTTTATGAGTGAGAAAAGTGAGGGCCGTGGAGGTCTTTAAAATGACATGCACTCTGAATGTAGCCAGGAGGAAAATTAACAGTGTGTAACTTGCAGGACAATGTTCTTATACTATGTAACCTCTCTTCCTCAGACCATCAGTCACAGGAAATATAAACTATAGGGACCTGAAAGTAACCACATCCTTACTAATGTGTACTGATGACCATCTACCATTACTATTTATCTTTATAATCCTGAAGATTTTCCAATCCACAATACAAACAGACAAATCCTTTGTATAGGACAGTTGTATATAGCCATTATTTATCCCCTAAGTTCCAAGAAGAGAGCTAGATTAGTGGATTTTGAACACTTATATCTTGGGGGCTAAAGAAATAGCTCTTAGTAACGTGCTCATATAAAAACTTGAGAATTCAAGTTTAGTTCCCAGAACATATGTAAAAAGTTGGGTGTTGGGGGTGTACACTTATAACCCAGGTGCTAGGGAATCAGAGATAGGAGGATCAGTGAGCCCAGATTACAAAGAAAGACCCTGTCTTTTCACAAAAATAAATAAATAAAAATAGGTGGAATATTCCTAGGGAGTGCATCCTCCCTCCCAACATGTACAGATGATCACACAAACCTGCATGTGTACACATGATTTAATAGCACCTAAATACTATATTTTAATATATCCAATGGGCAATTTTAATATATATGTATATGTTTATGTGCATATATACTTATATATATATTTATGTGTACATATGTATATATTTATGTATACATATCATATATGGGTATATTTAATATATATTAAAATTACATGATAAAACAGAAAACTAATATATAGGTGGTTTAAAACATATGCCCATTTGTATACAGAAAAGATTGTTGGAGTGAGCAGGGCTGAGAGAGCAGAGGGTAGGGGTGCAGAGCAAGAGGAAGAAGGGAAAGGGAAAAAAGATAAGATTGCTAGAGGAAAACATCACCAATCAAGAACACATATTAATAACCTGTACAAGCCAGGCATCATGGTACATGCCTTTAATCCCAGCACTTAGAAGGCAGAGAAAGGCAGATCTATGAGAATTTAAAGTAAGTCTGGTCTATATAGTGAGACCCTGTTTTGAAAATATATATATATGAATATGATTAAAGTATATATTCCAGAGAAATATTATCTTGATTTGGTATTATATTTAATTTATCTATAGTCATTTTCATAAAGGTAGTTAAGAAATTTCAAGAATGATAAGCTAGACATCAAGTCCACCAGATCACTCTGTTTTGGGAACATAGAGTTAGAGAGGATAAAGTTGTATAACATCAGAAAGACTAATATTGAGGTTTGAAAGGCTTTTACTGAGATCAACGAGTCTTCAAAGGAAACAGAGTTGTAAAGAAAGGAAACACTTGGCTGGCATTAGCTGGAGATGACAGGCTACAATTCTGTCTTCAGACTGTTTCATTGTTTGAGAATTGTAGTCCCTTCACAGAGAATCACACACACACACACTTACTTGTATTCACAAGCGAGAATGCTGAAGAATGGAGTACCTTTGAACCATTTCATGATTTAGTTATTTATCAGAAGAAAATTCACTTCTTGATTTTAAAAAACAAAATAGATATGACATAGATTATACCTCAGAGCAAAACCATGGAGGGAAAATCTGTTTCTCTGCCCTGCCCCCAAAATATCTGCAAAGTAAATTGTATATTTAAATTTTCTTAATGTGGGCAACAGATTACTAAGAGTTAATGGCTAATTTTAATGTGATAAACATTTGTAATCTTGAGGGTAAGAAAGTACTAGAATGTAATGGACAGCCTTGAAATACTCTAATCAATGCTACAAAGGCTGAGTTACCAAGGTAACAGTACAATACATGCTCTAGAAAACTGGATTAAACCAGTAAGAAAGGGGTATTTCAAAATGAAATATTGACAAGGAACTATACCTAACTCAACACCATCAAAGCTATATACATGGAATCATCTCTCTTTTTAAGTAAAAGTCATCAAAAATAAAATTGGTGAAATCTAACACAGAACATGTATACATCTTGGAATCACACACTGTCCTAGTGGACAAGATATTCTTTAATAAGTGTCCATTATTCCTGTTTTAAAGAAGAAAGCTCAAACCTTCATAGTTATATCACATTCTCAAAGTTTCAGAGCTAATAACTGATAGAAATCATGTGACCCAGCCAGCCCTCAGGCCAATACAGGTTCTCTCCCATCAAGGTAACCCCGCCTAGTTATGGGTCTAGATAATGCCTGAGACCATGGGAAATGAAGCACCCCTTACTAGTTTTGATGGCTGTAGCTCAGTCCCTATTCTCTTTCCAAAGCTTCTTTGTAGAATCTTTCAGCTCCGAGTTCTGTAAACAGACTTGAAGTCATTTGCCCAACAGTTGTGAGTTAGCTCTAGATTTTTAGATGTATCAGAGATAATTAACAGGAAAATACCAGAGAGCTAGTCAGTTCTAAGAAATATGATAGCGGGGTCAATATGATAGTAGGGTCAATGAAGACACAAATTCAAGGAAACACAGAGGGACATTGGTTTCTAAGAATGAAAGTAAGAAGATCTGAATAATTAAAGAAGAACCCAAGAAAAATGGTTTAAATAAGGCCAGAAGATAATCCTTCAAGAAAGTGGGTACAGTTAACTCTGTAAACGTCCCCAAAAGGTCAGATGTTGTGGTATAGTTTTACTAAGTCCAAGCTCAGAAACCATTCCTGACAGCCATAAGAAACTAGAGTACATTTTATATCCAGCCATTTTGCTGAAGTTTTTTTATCAGACTCTGCCATAGCCTGACAAATACAGAAGTGGATGCTCTCAGCCAACCACTGGACTGAACATAGTGTCCCCAATGGAGGAACTAGAGAAATGACCCAAGGAGCTGAAGGGGTTTGCAGCCCCATAGGAGGAACATCAATATGAACCAACCAATACTCCCAGAGCTCCCAGGGTCTAAACCACCAACCAAAGAGTACACATGGAGGGATCCATGGCTCCAACTGCATATGTAGCAGAGGATGGCCTTGTCAGAAATCAATGAGAGGACAGTCCCTTGATCATGTGAAGGTTTGTTGCCCAGTGTAGGTGAATCCCAGGACAGAAAAGCAGGAGTGGGTATGTTAGTGAGAGGGAGAAGGGTATGGGATAGGGTGTTTTCAGAGGGGAAACCAGGAAAAGGAATAATATTTGAAATGTAAAGAAAATACATAATAAATTTTTTTTTAAAAGATCAAAAAAAAGAAAGAAAGAAAAAGACATTTGAGTACAAGACCATGTCCTAATGAGTCTAAGGGTAGACAAGTCTATAGACAGAGCCTTCTTTTGTGCTGGTGCTTATCTAGAAGCTGCTACTATACTGAGTCAGGCTACACCTCCCATAGCTAGGAACTAAGATCAGCTAGCTCACACCAGCTCTTTATACATCAGATAGTATAAGAATGTAAACCCTGCCCCAAGATCCCTCTCCTTAATTTACTTAAAAAGGCCCAAATACCTCTCATCTGAGTCTTGTGACGCCATCCCGTCATCTCCTATGTGTACAACACTTTTTTCCTTCCTGCCCCCACATTTCTATAGTGATGTCTCATTATATTAAAGGGAATGCTAATTCTCAATGATTTATTTCTTCTATGTCGAGTTCTTCATGTGTCTCTTTATTTGAATGCTTCAAATCTGTTCTCAAAGCAATAAGAGAGTTGCCCAAGACAAAGTATAAATTTAGGTAGAGAACCCGTACTCTGATCCAGTCTGTCTGTTGCCGCAACCTGACCTCTTCACCATTGTACTACACTTACATAAGTTCAGAAAATGCACATCTTACCAACCCAGTGCCAGAAACGGAGATGACACAGTACCTATGACTATTGTGTTGCATATTTCCTTCAGTGCTAGGAGCTATCACTCGATTCCATGTTAGCATGTGGGCTAAGCAGTGTTGTAAAACAACAAATTGCTTCATTTTTGAGTACCTACTGAAGAAGATATTCTCACACCTCGGAAATAGTGTTAACATGGGTAAAATTCTTCAAGATATCTGCATTGACTTATAATACATGGTGCTGGTGAGTCAGCCCCAAAAGGGCTAGGAGATTATCCAGGCACATTTGAGTCAAAATAGAATAACATTTACACCCAATTAAAATCTCTGATATATGATGCTGCTTTGACTCTAGTTGGGCACTTTTTTACAATTATTTTTTAGAAATATAGCTTTGAAAAATACAAAAAAAAAGACACAGCTGCAGGGCAAACAGGGGCACTAATGACCATTGCATGGAATACAGATTCTAGGCTGGAGACAGTTAGTTGGGGAACATTGGGGAAAAAATCTTCCTTTACTAAAAAAAGTAGGTATTAAATAGTAAAAAGATATTTACTAAGTTAGAATGGCCAGTAAGGTCAGCTATAACCTAAAGGACAAAGTTAGTAAAGTTGTGGCAAGCCAAGACTCCAGCAAAGCAAAGTTACAGCATGGAAGGCACCCCCATTTTCTCTCATGAGAAAGTGAGGCAAAGAATTGAGGCTTCTTTTCACATTAGCTCCCCAAATGTTTGGCACCAAATTTGAAGATGGGTTGTAACAAGCATGTTTAACAATTGGCGTCCGTACAGACTACATTTTTCCTTTGACAAAACTACACTGAACTCAGTTTCTAAATTTTACCTGTACTTTATTTAACCAGTTCGCTATGATGTAAACCTTGGAAGGCAAACTTTTATTATACATAAGTAATTATACAGATAAATGAGCTAGATACACATTGATATGTATAAATCATTGACATATATAAAACAAGAGTCTTAGCAGCATGTGTGACTCTCATTAAATACAAGATCTCAACCAAAGACAGCCCTATTGGTTCTGTAGCTCTTAGATTGCTCGGAAAACATCTCACAAGTAGGGTAATCAGTTCAATTTGTACTTGTTTAATTGTGAGAACTGAAAGTATCCAGGAAATAGTTAAATAATAAGTCTGGAGATTAAGGAGAAGTTGTGAGCTAGAGACGTACACTTGCTTTCAGCAACAATGTAAAGTATTTGACGGGAGAAGGAAAGCAGGGAGAAATCACAATGAAAAAACACGTCTGTTTTCCTGAGTTTACTATAACAATATTTCAAAACAATTCAAGGACAGAATTCCCATAAACACCAGAACGGACAGGAAAATCGATGTCAAAAAGCAGGCAAAAGGTCCCACGCGGAAGCAGGAAAAGACACTGTTCAGAAAACAAAAAGACCAAGTGTCCAGGGAAGCAGGGAGGCCTAGTGAGGAAATGCTAAAAGGGCTGAAAAGTCGGGGTACTTAGAAAGCCATGAAAGTCTTATCAGCTACAGTCTCCAGATCCTAGTGGAGGAAGTTGTCTTAAGAAGTAAAGATGAGAAGAATGGGAAATGTAGGAATCAGGAACATCCACTGATGTCATAGAAGTGACATCATCCACTGATGTCATAGAAGTGACATCATCCACTGATGTCATAGAAGTGACATCATCCACTGATGTCATAGATGATTTGATGGAAAGATCCCAGAATCCATGGAAAACGTTAGATTTGGTTTTGCCCATGAAATGTCATGGGAAGAGAAAACATTGAGATCACTCAAGCTTGCTGGTCATCAACCTAGCTCCAGGTGTGTTGAGAGACCCTCTCTCAAAGAATAGAAATAATGAAGAACATAATACAGCAACATACTGGGTCTGCTTCTCCAGCCTCTATGCATGCAGCCTCCCACATGTATACACATATATCACATTCATGTGCATTCATGCATGCAAATATGCATATACAAAACGTGATAATGTGCTACAGCTAGAAAGGAAACCACAGGCAAAAACTTTAGTTTTATTCATAGGTTGAGCTTTGACCCAGATAAGTGGTGTAAGCTCTTTGACATCTAACATTTTGAAAATAAATTTCCAGCACCTTTCATTCACTTGAGGATGCTAAGAACACAGCCCAGAAGGTACCTAGTCTCAGAGATCATCTAAAGTCAAACTGGGGCCTCTTTCTGGTAGCGATGCTTGGCTCTTGCATTTTGTGACTTGGTTTCATATTGTTTGTCTATAACTTGAAGCTTATTCTCTCATTGGCAATGTGATCTGTTATATTATATCAGATGTGTCCTTTTCTGCATGGAAGAAGAAAATTAACTGTGAAGACGTCCCCTGACACCACCTCTAAATCACACAGGACTAAATTCTCAGATATTCCAGATGAGGCTACTGAGCAAATATTGCACAAAATAGATTTGGGGGATTTAGTTATAGCAATAGCAGCTATTTCTGTGAACTTCTGCCTTTTGAGGTGGCAATTTAATACCTTTAAATTGCCAATATATGCTTAGTTGAGAAGCCTAGTGCCTGGTGGAGAGTTGACACTCGTCATATTAATTAAATATGTCTCAGGCTTATTCTTAGTCTAGCTATACTTTTAACTCACCAATTGATGGTGAGAACACTCACAGGGAAATAACCACATTTTAGAATTACAAACGCCAACAAAATGTGTGAGCGGATTTTTATCTGATACAGTTGAGATGTTTCAGATCCAGAATATTGTAGAGAATACTCAGTTGATCTGTTCTTGAAGATGCTTCAACCCACTAGCCTACACCAAGCCACTTCATTTCTGACCCTCTATAGCTTGCCTTGTTTATCTGGCTTCCTGCCTATTTTGCAATTTCACTTTAGTGGATTTCTCCATTCCAGAAGCTCCTGTCTCATTTACAAACTGCATTTCCCGCTGGGCAGTATTGGCGCATGCCTTTAATCCCAACACTTGGAAGGCAGAGGCAGGTGGATTTCTGAGTTTGAGGTCAGGCCAACCTGGTCTACAAAGTGAGTTCCAGGACAGCCAGGGCTACACAGAGAAACCCTGCCTCAAAAAGCAAACAAAAAAAAACAAAAACAAAACAAAATCCCATTTTCCCCTTCCATTTATGCCACCTTTGTAGTGTGGTATTTGGTCATTGGCCTTAGAAGACCCAGCCTAGGAGTCCCGTTGCCTAGGAACAACGTTGGAACCCATAGATTGCCATCACAGCACCAGCCACACTGATTGCTAAGACATGAGAGAACGAGTTTTGGAAGTTCTACAGAGAGATAACCACATTCATGCCACCGCCAGAATAAAGAACGGTTCCTTAAAAACCAAATTAACACGTTTAAATGTCATTTTTTCCCTCTCTTTCTCTTTTCTCACTTTTAAATGCTACAGTTCTCTGAAGCCTCAGCTCCTTTGTCTTCTCCATCAGCACTCATGGGATTTCAACAAATCTCATAGTCATTGTTGACTTTCAAATTTCTATCAACAGCCTACTCCCCTCTTCTGAACTCCTGTCTCATAGACTCCCAACATCTTTACTTAAAATCTGTTAGGATCGGTGGGCTACTGTGGTGGCAGCAGCAGGGTCAGCGAAATGGCTGCAGGGAGACAGCACCAGACCAAACAGTTCCACATGGGGTTTATTGAGGAGGGAAAGGGAAAAGGTGGCGGTGGAAAGAGAAGAGGGAGAGAGAGAGAGAGAGAGAGAGAGAGAGAGAGAGAGAGAGAGAGAGAGAGAGAGAGAGAGAGAGAGAGAGAGAGAGAGAGAGGCGCTACTCCCATATATACAGATGGTGACATGGTTGCAGGTAAAGGTGAGCCCAATGGGCTCTGGGAACATGGTGGCCGTTGCCCTGGCAACAGGTGTATAGGTCGCGCTGTCGCCCACGTGATGTCACAGGTCTCGGAAGTGCTGATACCAACAGAATCTATAAAGTTTTTTAAACATTAAACTTCCGTGTCAGCACTGATGTGCTTCTTCTTGCCTGCTGACCTCATTGTCTACCGAGTTTAAAGGGGAAGGAGGCAGGGGGTAACTTCGAGGTAACTGGGTACTCAGGAGGATAATGTGATACTGAAATGAATGTAAGGAGAAACAACTACTTTTTAATTTCGAATTTTGGTGGACAGACCCTTTTCAAACCGCCTTTGGAAGTATTTCTCTTTCACTTGTTGGTCAAGATTTCAAATGAACTTTTAAGAATGAGGGACAGGGGGCGGGAGAAGAAAAAAGGGAGCCGGTTCAGATATGGGAGGAAATAGAAGAAATTTTGGAGGTGTGTAGCAGTGGGGGAGGGGCAACTGGGAGTAGTCACTAGAAAGTCCCAGATGCTAGGGACCCAAGAGGTTCCCAGGACCCAACAGGGAAGACACGAGCCAAAATACCCAACAAAGGGGAGACAGACCCTGTAGAGACCATATCCAGTGGATAGGCACGGCCCCTGGTTGAGGGACAGGGGTCACCCACGCACCTCAAAAATATTAATCCGAATTTCTCCTGTCAAAAGAAAATGCAGGGACAAAGCGTGGAGCAGAGACTGAAGGAAAGGCCATCCAGAGACTGCCCCACCTAGTGATCCATCCCATCAGCAGATACCAAACCCAGACACCATTGCTGATGCCAAGAAGCGCTTGCTGACAGGAGTCTGGTATAGCTGTCCCCTGAAAGGCTCTGCCAGAGCCTGACCAATACAGATGTGGATGCTCACAGCTAAACATCTGACTGAGCGTGGGATCCCAATGGAGGAGTTAGAGAAAAGACTGAAGGAGCTGAAGGGGTTTGCAACTCCATAGGAAGAACAACAATATCAAACAACCAGACCCCCTCCCAAAGCTCCCAGGGACTAAACCTCCAACTAAAGAGTATACATATGGCGGGGGGAGGGGGGGAAGGGGGAGACCCATGGCTGGATACATAGTAGAGGATGGCCTTGTCAGTCATCACTAGGAGGGGAGCCCCTTAGTCCGGTGGAGGTTCCCAAGGTAGGTAAGACTAGGACACTGAGGCAGTAGGGGGTGGGCAGGCAGGGGAGTACCCTCACAGAGGTGAGGTGTGGAGGGGGTTTGCGGAGGGGAAACCAGGAAGGGAGATAACATCTGAAATGTAAATAAATAAAATAACCAATAAAAAAGTCAAAAGAAAAAAAAAGAATGAGGGGCGGGCATCATACAGGAATAATTTAGAAATAAACATACAGGAATGAAAGAGTGAGCAAATACCATTTAAGATGGCATTTCTACTCAAAATGGTGTTACCTATTTCTTTTTAAATATAATCATTAAGATACAGGGACTGCACGCTCCCATGAAAAAGAGATTTAGGGCCTAACCATTTGTGCAATGTCAAAATGCAAGTCAAGAGGTTTCTGTCATTATTCCAAGGCAGGATTTAAACACAAGGCTGATGAATCAGAGCTTCAAAGATGTGTTAAAAGGACGAAGGACTGGGAAGAGTCTCCGACACCTTCTCCTTATCTTCAGTTTGTGTGTGAGATCCTCACTGACTGCGTGTTCCCTCCCAAGAATTTGCCCTTGGACAATAACCAACATCTGGCTGTGATTAGCATTTCTACTCCTAGAAGTATCCGTCCAACAGTGGAGCATGCCCAGCTCCACCACACACCATCAAGCAAGTCCACAACCGTTTATTGATTAGGTGCCCCTCTGGCACGTAGCTTATACCGTGCCCTGGAAAACACCGTTCTCACTTCATCCTTTCCTGAGAGTCATAACTCTGTATTATTTTTACTATCACTTGTTATTACATTTTAGCTAAAAGTCTATGCACCATTAGCACTATCAAAACACGAATTATGTTTTGCTCCAAGAAAGACTAACCTGTTGTCATTAAGAGCTGGTTGGAGCTTGGGATGGTACACCACGCACCTCCTCGAATTCCAGACACTTCTCTCTCTTCCTTTTTGCTCCCTCATGAGGAAACCAGAAATCTGGTTCCAGCAATTCTGCCAGATATTGTGAACTAACAGTTTTGGGCCTGCCAGTCGCCCTGGGAGCACGTTCTTCCCGCTGGCTTATCTTGATCCATTATCCCACCGTGCAAAGAAATCTGAAGATTACAAAATAACAGGGCATTCCAACCCCTTGCTGTGTTTAGAGATGTGATCATTTAAAGGGGGCCTGAGGTAATGGTGATATTTGCATCTAGTTTTCTATCCAAGGCACAAAGCTAACAGCACTAGAAATAAAAAGGGCACTTTGATTTATTCTGTAGACCTAGGTGAGTACAAGACCAAAGTAAGAACTACCTTCCGCAAGGCAGGATTTATTAACAGTGGGACCAATGTAACACCCAAGCAGTGAGCCTTTTCTCCATTTTTAGAATGTAGAAACCTAGGTCCAAGATTTCCACAGGAGTGGCAAAGTATCACACTAAAAAAGCATTCCGTGTGCCAATGTCGAACTTTCAGATACAAACAGACTACAAAATACAGATGGAAATTTCCTTTAGAGACTATGTCCTTGCAAACAAAATACCGATGAGAGGTGTACAGGACAATGAAAGGGGAGATTTTGGTCTTATTCCAGCTTTTTGACTCAGCTTCCTTCACCAATTCATGCACTGTATGGGATTTTAAACATATTATAATAACATGAAGCCATCTCTCTACTGGCTCCACAGTTGTTTTTTTTTTTTTGAAGTAAGACTTTTCTTCAAGGTGATAATCATGCCCACTTATGTTTATAGCTTTTTAATGTAAGAAGAATAAATAAATTTTCAATAATTCAGTTTGAAAAAACTGTAAGTTTCTACAGATATTCACTATAGGATTGTGTGCATGGGGATCACAGGGTGGATAGCTAGCTATGTTTTCAGCGAACTGGGCACTGGTCCAAGATCAGAGATTGAAATCTTAAATATGAAACAGCCTTTTGTTTTGCTTTTCTTATCCTTTGCAAAGCTCATTTTGTGGCTTTAAAAATATTTACTCAAGAGATGCTATCCTCAAGAACTAGAACCACAGAGTTGCTGACTTGATATTATTTGAGAGGTTGCCAAAAATGGATCCTTGCAAAGCCCACCTCCCCTCCCCTGCTAAGACGCCTGCAATCTCAACAGCTGTAATTCAGTCCAGAGTATTGATGGGGGACATCTCCCTGAGGTAAAGAGAAGGGAAGAACAGGGAAGAGATAGGCCCTACTGTTCCAACAGCCTCAAAAACCTGCTTGCACTGTTCTACCTACAGCATGAATTTCTCTCTGTGATTAAAAAGATGCTAATTCCTTCAGATAATTTATTAATACCTAGGCTACATCATCAATGTGGAAAGTGTTAGCAAACATGTTGAGAGAAGGAACAGAGGTTTCTCGAGAATTCTTTAGGTAAAGACGAAAGGATATTGGCAACTAAGGATGTGAGCAGAGAAAAGAAAGTACTCAACACACCACACACACCACACACCACACACACACACACACACACACACACACACACGGTGGACACCCTACAGTCAAAAGGAGGAAAGATTTGTGTCAACTGACTATGGCATTTGCATCCACACACTTAGGAATCATACTCTGGAGATCTTCCCTGGAATTTAACCAGAAATTTCCTCTTTGAAAAAATTAGGGCATTTATCCATTTTAGATTCTCCCTCATTCTCCAGATTTTTTTTCAGCCATTGCTGGGAATTTCAAAGACTTCTAAAATAAGCCTAAAATGTTACTTCAGCATCCTTAAATATAAATTGGTGAAGTGTGAGCATGTGAGTTCATCTAAAGTAGGTCATTTTCTCTTTGCATCCTAACCTATAATAAACCATCCATTCCCCTGCAGGTTACTTCACAGAAATTTTCCAGACTAATAGAGAAAATGGAATGGAAACACAAGCCAGTTGACTCTTTCATGTTAGGGGTCTTTTGTCTTAGTAAATCTAACAGGACTAGTTGACTAATTCAATGTGTATACATATATATTTGATTTTTAAGTGACATACAATAAGAAAACTGTTGTTCTGGTCTATAATATTTTAGAGGCATTGGTCATAATGTTTTAAAGAAACTTTATGAAATTCAAAACATCTTTCAAATTTGGTTCTTGCTTTTTTCATCGGGTGCTAAGCACTACAAAAATACGGTTTTCTAAATTGTGTTGATGTCTATAACTTCCCATGTTTTATTGTCAAAGGGACTTGTGGATATATTTTATGTAAAAGACCATAGGGTGATTTCTTACTGTTCCTATTCTTTTCCCTGGAAAAGAGGAAGATAAAAAACTCAAAACGATGAGGAGGAACAGAAGCAATGGATGTTGGTTGGTGTTCTACAACACAGTAGGATAATGATGGTTCGGCTGACCTGTTATATAATACATGAAGGTCAGGACAGGCAGGCTCTGATATAGATGTCTCCTGAGAGGCTGTGCCAGAGCCTGACAAATATAGAAGTAGATGCTCACAGCCAACCTTTGGATTGAGCACATGGTCCCCAATGGAGAAGTTAGGGAAAGGACTGAAGGAGCTGAAGGGGGTTGCAGCTCCTCAGGAAGAACAACAGTATCAACCAAACAGAGCCCCAGAACTCCCAGGGACCAAACCACCAACCAAAGAGTACACATGGAGGGACCCATGGCTCCAGCTGCATACGTAGCAGAGGATGGCCTTATCTGGCATCAATGGGAGGAGATGCCCTTGATCCTGTGAAGGCTCCATTGCCCCAATGTAGAGGAATGCCAGGGAGGTGAGGAGGGAGGGAGTAGGGGAGCACCCTCATAGAAGCAGGGGGAGGAGGGATGGGATAGGGGTTTTGCTGAGGGGAAAACGGGAAGGGGGCTAACATTTGAAATGTAAATAAATAAAATATACAATACAAAAATAAAGATGCAGGCTCAAGACCTCCAAATATGGGGCTGGAGGGATGACTCAGAAGTTAAGAGCACTGTCTGCTCTTCCAGAGGTCCTGAGTTCAAATCCTAGCAACCACATAGTGGCTCATAACCATCTATAATGAGGTCTGATGCCGACTTCTGGCCTGCAGGCGTACATCCAGGTAGAATGCTGTATACATATTATATAAATAAATCTTTAAAATATAAAACCTCCAAACATAAAGGGATGACAACAGGAGAGGATGCTGATTATCTGACTTGATCAGCACACCCCATATTGTGTATATTGAAATATCACGATCGCATTAATGAGCACAACTGATATAGTAAATAAAATAGCTGGTGAGTAAGTAATGAAAGAGTCGTTTACTCATAGAATAAATGTAAATAAATAAAATGGCTTGTTCCCTTAAGTGACAATGTGGACTCGTAAATCATTTAACTTCTGTTTGTTGTGAATAGAAATATAGAAGTTGAGACTAAGAAAAGAAAGAATGGAGTAGCAATGGCTCTGGGTCAGAGGTTACTTCTTATTTCTCCCCAGCTCTGGCACAACCCCTTGCTCTCCACAGCAGGAAAATCTGATACACTCATGAGAATGGGAAACCTTAACTTTCGTCTCTCCCTGCTGAGGTTGGGGGTGCTTTGCTGACCCTAGCAAGATGAAAATCTCCCAGAGCTTCAGAAAGAGAATACAGCTTTACCCATAATTCCTTTGTCTGACAGGGAAGCTACTCTAGAGATGACACTGTGAACTTTGAGGATAAGTGTTCATGGTTAAAGGGATTTTAAATCCGTTTGCTTCCGATACTGGCAAAGAATAAAGAATATACCTTTATTAGAACCAATGTCTCTTTAATTCTCTTAGGTTTGAGATCCTTGAAGAATTTGAAGAACTGTTTGCTAAACCATCATACAGTTGGAATTTCAGAAGGTTCATTTTGCACACCTGCTCCTCAGCCTGAGATGAGAAGAGAGAAGCCTCGTGATGACTGCTTCTTATCCACCTGCGGTTGTAGCAGGATTCACTTCTTTGAGGCACTATTTATTTTATTTATATAGTCACTTGTACTCTAAGTTTTATAGATCATTACAAAGCTAAAAAGCACATAGAGCATCTTTGTCATGTATTATATATCAAGTCACAAGGAGTTGTAATAATTATAATAAAAATAACACAACTTTTGTTATTATAACACCACATTCATTGCTTGGGGACACCCAACCTATACCCCCCCATCTATGTCAATTTCAGTTTCCTTTAGTATTGACAATGGGATCAAGATGACAGAAGAACCAAATCTCCACAAGATCCAAAGGTCAAACAAGCCTGTGGCTATATTAGTTTATTGCCATTGCTATAGCAAAGTATCTGAATCTGGGTACTTCATATATATAAATATTCTTTCGGCTCACAGCTCAGAGTCACATGTTGTCTCATCTTTGTGACAAAATTCCTGATGTAATCATCTCATAAAATAAAAGGTTTATCTTGGGTTCTTGGTTCCAGGGGTTCTCCGTTCATCATAGCAGGGAAAGTGTGGCTAAGCACATAGCACTTGTAGATTATGACAGCAGCTGTTAATAAGGCATCAGACCAGAGAGCAGAGACAGTAGGACATGAACCAGATCCAAACTCTAACCTTCAAAAGCCGCACTTAGTGTCCAGTGGTTGCCAACTAACTGCTCCTTTCTAAAGCTTCTGCAAATCCCAGCAAAGAATCAGAGGCAGATTAGTTTGAAGCCATAACAAACACTGGAAGTCCAATATTGGACTTCCCTTATTGTTTAGTCCATGGGGAGGTCAGCCTTGTCTGTGTTACAACATGGTAGACAATCAGAATGGAAACTAAGGGTATACAAAAAAGACCAAACACATGGGGTGGCCTCACTTTATCGGAAGCCACTTTTATGAGAAATAATGGAGTCCTACAGTAGATATATCCATCTAATCCCTTCCCAGGGCAGAGCTCTGGTGACAATCCCTTTCCTCTGGTGTTTCCTCTTCAGAGCTCCCACCATCTTTCAACTGTGCTACAAAGAGGCAGGCTTCGAGCACAGGAATCTGTGATTCACATGCAACCCTCTGACTGGAACAAAGTGAGGTAAGTCTCCCAGCCATATGAATAAGGCTACAGAAATGTCTGCAGAGACACTCATCACTGGGAGACTAGATGCTCCTTGAGATGTCTAAGTCGTTCGAGCAGAGGGACAGCTAAGACAAACCTGTCAGAATGGAACCAACCACCTCTGGAGCCTGATGACCAAACTGCAATATAAAGGGAGTCCTGAGAAGATAGCAAGGGCTGACAGGAGTTGGGTCAGGAAGAGACTGGATGTGCTCTTGTTATCCAGTGAAACATGGAAGAAGTTAAGACACCAGTGGTGAATTTTCAAGAAGGGGGCGGGCAGGATTAATTTTATGTCAACTTGATTGGGTTGGGGTCCCCAAATACATAGTCAGTCATAGTCAATCATTATTCTAGATATTTCTGCAAGGCTGTTGTTGGATGAGATTAACATTTAAATCAGGGGAGATTTCTCCTCATAAGATGGGTGGACCATTGAGAACAGAACAAACATTCTTAGATATCTCACAGAAAGATTTTAATTTTCCACTGTGTCTGTGGATTCGCTGTTTACCACACTTCCTTCATTCAAGAGGGATCTCTGCTGACAGAACTAAACTTAAATGGCAGATACGGTCATCTGCAGACCTTGCCCAGGCTCTTCCTGATTGGCAGCCAGACCAAATACAACTGTTTTTAAGTGTGATACCTGCTGTCATGTGAACTAATTGTTTAAATTATGTCACTTGTGTGACATATAGTTTGATCTGTTTTCCTGGAGAACTGTAATACAATGGAACAATGTCTGGGAAGATCCATTTCCCACCAAGTATAGACTTAGGCTGTTGCCGCTGCCACCTAGGCTGACCGTCCTGACCATTGATGATCTGTCCTCCTTTAGACGGGAGTAGCCTAAGGAAGGAAGCCAGCCACAGCCGCAGCTAGGAAGCAAATATCTAATGTTTACTTAACTCGTCCCTGTTTATTTCCATGAATTGGCTTACTGGTCGGTCTTTTTCTCATTGTTCCCGTATGATTCAGAGGCAGCCCTACTGAAACATAAAGAATACAAACAATAAGACTATTAAAATAATAAAAAGTGTGGCCTAATGATGGGAAGAGAGGAGGGAAAAATACCTGAAGGATATTTAGAAAAAAGAAAAGAAAAGGCTTATCATAGAAATAGAAATTTCTGAGTTTCCTGTAGTCAAAAAAGGTAGTGAACTATAATATTTGTAAAGCACGTTGGCTAATGTATAAAAGACACATAGAATGCTCACAAAAAGGGACGTGGCACCAGATAGTTCTGGAAGATCCAACTATCAGCTGAAAGGGTCAGATGGACAGAAGCAGCTGACCCCTGTTGTTGAACTAGGAAAGGCTGAAAGAAGCTGAGGAGAAGGGCGGCCCTATAGGAGGACCAGCAGTCTCAATTAACCTGGACCCCCAAGATCTCTCAAACACTGGACCACCAACCAGGCAGCATACAGCAGCTGATATGAGACCTCCAACACACATACAGTAGAGGACCGCAGGGTCTGTGTTCAATAAGAGATGATGTACCTAACCCTCAGGAGACTGGAGGCCCCAGGGAGTTTAGAGCTCTGGTGTTGGAAGAGGGGGGCATCCTCGTGGAGACAGGGGGGTGAGGAGGAGGTATGGGATGTGGGATAGTCGGAGGGTGAACAAGGGAGGGGGAATAAAATATGGAGTGTAAAAAAATATTTTTTTTAAAAAAAAAGTAAGTAACCATTAAAAAAGAGAGGTGGGGGTTAAGGATGGAATGGGTCTCACTGCTCCTGAGTGCTCCCCTTCATACTCAACCTCTTAAGGTTGGGCAGGGGTAAGACATAGGTTTTTTGCTGATGAATCCTATCAGAAATAACACATGTCTTTCTGAAGAGAAGCCACATAGGCAGGCACTGAGTCCCCGGGGCACTCGTCGTATTGGTATGGATCACAAGCAGGCAAGAATTCTAGAGAATGGCCTGACCCACAGAGGACTTTGTCTAAAGAAATGGATTGTGAGCATTTGGCCAGTGAACTTCAGGGCTTCTACTGTTCCAGCATGAGTCAGTCCATTCTAAACACCCTGGGCGTGAAGCCTGGAGTCAGCATGCTACATAGTCCCCTTAAAGGCTTAAGTGTCTGCATTTTAAGAGCAATGTGGAGGGGGTTTCTAGAGTGAAATACTTAAAGAAGAATTTATTTTGTGCATTTGTGGCATGGGGAATAAAATAGTCTGGAGGGAGACACTCAACATGGACTACAAGAGGTACCCACTCACATAAAGCTCTCAGGGACTTCTGGCTTCTCTTGTTTGAGAGGTCGTTGTATCCACACTGAGTCCATATTACCAAGGAAGGAGGCCCACCGTCCCCCTAAAGCTGTCTGCCCATCACTTTTGTGCCTAGTGTTACCCAGTTGTATTCACAGCAAGAAGAGAGGCAATGGGGGGGGGGGGCAGTGGTGAGGGTGCTCAGGAAGAGTCAAAGCCAGAGCTGCTTTAAGTAGAAACCTATGTCTCTGCTAAACAGATTAGGAATGGGGTAAGGGAGCCCACGGATGCAGAAAACCAGACACTAGCTGTATGGGATCACTAAGGCAACCTTAATAAAACATGGGTGGCTTAAATGATGGAAATGTATTGACTCAGTGCAGGAGCCTTGAAGTCCAAGATCAAAGTGTTGGCAGGGTTAGTTCTCTCAGAGGATTACAGAGGAAAACCAGTGTGCAAACCAGTGCGCGTGTCTCATTCCTGGCTCCTGGGAGTCTGTGGCCATCTTTGCTGTTCTTCAGCTTTACAAGCCCACACTGCTCTCTGCCTGTGCGTTTAGAAAGCATGCTCCCTGTGTGTATGCCTGTCTGTGTCCACATGTCCCCTTTCCATGTGGATATCAGTTATACTGGATTACCACCCCACCGGCAACGAAATAACCTCACCTTGGCCACCTGCAAAGATCGTCTTTCCAAATGAGGTCACATTCACAGGTTGTCATGGCTTGAATGTAAAATGCCTCCACCAGCTCCTGGGTGTGAACACTTGGTCCCGAGCTGGTGATGCTGTTTCCGGAGATCATAGAAACTCTAGGACAAGGGATGTAGGACTAGAAGACATGGGTTTCTTGGAGGATGTGCATTATGGGTTATGAGACAGCACTTTAGGTCTAGGTCTCTATTTGATTACCAAAGTGACAGGACCCATTGTGTCCTTTCCTGCCGCCATAGCTGTGAACTGTCCTCCACAGGAGGTCTTCTCTACCATGATACCGTTCAAATAGTAAGCAGAAATAAGTACTTCTTCCTTTAGTTTTTTTCTGCCAAGTATTCTGTCCTAGCATTGGGGAAAGTAACCAATGCACCAGTGCAGGGGGCTAAGATCTCAGCCTCTTTTAGGGGAACATGATTTGATCCTTATCGCCAATTTAATCCTCAGGTCAAAAGTTCTTAGCCAACAGTATATAATGGATTGCAGAACGTGACATTCCCTAGACCCGGTAAATGGTTTCCATGAAGCGCACTCCTGTTTCCATACATGTTTCCTCACACTTCCACCGAAACAGTAAAGCATGTCCCAGTGCTGGCACGGCAGTCTATTGTTTCTGTGTTTTCTGGGCACCATAGCATTTAATTGTGTACTCGAAGCATTGTTTTGATTTTAAAGCACTAATGTAATTACCGCCTTGTTGGTTTGTGCGTTGGAGTTTAAAAACAATTCCCAACAAGAAAACAGTAACGTTTATATCTGGTAAAAGGTGCAAATTATATTTATGTTAACAGTATGTCTCTAAATATAGAAGTATTCTTTGTAAAGAAAGGATATTTGTTGTCTATCATGGTGAGATCTGTGTCATTAGATAAAATAATGTGAGCTCCATTATCTGAAGGGTTATGATGATCTTCCTATGTCATCTCTGCTATAATATCAAAAATTATTTTTAACTGTGTCTTGAAATTAATTCTAAATAAACCCCATTTTAAAAGCAATCATACCAGGCAGTGGTGGCTCATGCCTTTAATCCCAGAACTTGGGAGGCAGAGGCAGGCAGATTTCTGAGTTCGAGGCCAGCCTGGTCTACAGAGTGAGTTCCAGGATAGACAGGGCTATACAGAGAAACCTTGTCTCAAAAAAAAAAAGCAACCATGTTTAAAATCAAATGCAGTTAAAGAAATCATAATATAAGACACTCCATGAAATGAACACCTGAAGTATCAAGAGTACTTTACGATTGCTCCAGATTTCTGCTGAGACATCACAGGCCAGTTTCTACCTTCATTAGAAAGCACTCACTCGTAGCTTTCCTCAGACTTCTTAGACACCTGGGTAAGGCCTTATTAGAAAAACATACTGGACATTTTCCATCAACTTAATCTATAACAACAAAAGGCCTGACCCAAAATATTTCAACCAATTTGGTTGACTAGGCCTGCTCCTCTAAGGCCTTATTAGAAAAACATACTGGACATTTTCCATCAACTTAGTCTATAACAACAAAAGGCCTGACCCAAAATATTTCAACCAATTTGGTTGACTAGGCCTGCTCCTCTAAGTAGTAGCACTGTCTAAGGACCTAGTTTCACACCTCAGTGCTGTGCTTTGAGGTGAAACCAGAGCATGTAACCCTACAAAACACATTTTATAATCAGTCTTTATCCTGGGTCCACTTAGGAGCTCTTCAGGTCCATCATTTAGTCTGCTGTTCATGTATTCATATACTCATTTGTCCCTTTTGATTTGCGGGAAGCCTTGACACCTGCTCTGTATTCCTAGAGGACCTTCTAAAGCATTATCTTCACAATTTTTCTCTTGAGCAATAACTACAATTGGCCTGTTAGGACATTAAGCGTGTAAGGTATTCAGTCCGACTTACAGTGCTTATTTTTGAGACAATCTAGAAATATCTTGGAACTATGTGGATAATGAATGGCATGGGGACTCTGCTGTGATTATTTCTTAATTGCTTGTGAGACATGGTACGAGATTTATGCATAAATTTCTTTGGGTATCTTTTAAAAGCTTAGAATCAAAATTATGACTGTCCATTTGTCCTTCCAGAAATAGCACTTGCACTATTGGTAAGTTGGCTTTACAAATGATCTGTGGCAATAGACTTACAAGGCATTAAAGTGACAGTGTAGATGAAGAGAGAGATGCTGGCCTGGGGAGAAGGCAGAAACTTGAGAAACCAAATAAGCTCTAGACTGTGAACTTTGTTGGAGTGAGTCATGGTGGTACATCCCTATTTTTCCAGCATTTGGCAGAAAAAAGGCAGAGGTATTTCATAGGTTCAATGCCATCCTAGAGTAGATGGTAAGTTCTAGGCCTGGGCTAGAAGCAGGGAATTTTTTTTTTCTAACAGATTAAAACTCAAGTTCATAAGAAAATCAGAAAGTTACATGTGAGGCACTAAAGTCAGGGTTGGACTGGAATGAAGGAAATATCAATCTGAGTCCAGTTTCATTCATTGTTTTTGACCCCCAAATCTTACAAGAATTCCCATCAAATGACTTAGTTTGTACTTTGATAAGCATCTAAACTAAGAGCTTCGTATGAGGCCAGGGTCTGTCAGTCTGTCTATATGGCTCTCTGACTGTCTCTGTCTCTCTCTGTCTCTGTCTCTGTGCATGTACATATGTGTGTATAAATATGTGTGTGTACATGTGTGTATATATATGGTGTGAATGGAGTGAAGGTAGGTAGGTAGACGATTGATAGACAGACAGGCACACTTACAAGTACATGAATTAATATTTGTTCAAATGTATTGAACACTGACTCTTGTAATTGGTACTGTATTGTACATACATTAATGAACAAGTTGGAAAAGACAGTAGTGACAAAACAAGGTAGGGAAGCAGGACCAGAGGGATTGGCAAAGAGCAGGATAGATCATGTGGAGTGTGCAAACTAGGCTAAGGATGCTGAGATTTATCCAAGTGCAGTGATGCTTAGAGGGGTGGGTGATTTCGTCTCTGCTTGTTTGTTTTAATATAAATCACTTGGCTGCTGAGTGCAAAGGAAAAGATTAAAGGAGGTCCAGAATAACAAAGAGGGTGTTGTAATGATGATTCTAGCAAGAAGAATAGGACTAGATTGGAATAGTGAAGAAGAACATAACTGAGGAAATAATAGGCTTGCTAAGGCCCGAGGCATAACTGAAAGAAAATGCAAGTGGAGCTGTACCCCTGGAGAGATGATCATGTGAAGGTCAGTTGCTTGATTCACAATTCAACTCTAAATTCACATCTTCAAAATCGCCGTAAAAATCAGGCTTGGTGTCACAGGTCTGTAGTCTCAGCATGGGGACTGGAGAGATAGGTGAATCCTGGGGCTCTTTGTCCAACCAGCCTTTACAAAGGGGAAATAGGCAGGCTCTGGAGGAGACCTTATCTCAAAAAACTCAGGTAAAGATCAGTAGAAGGAGGTTTCCAAAGTTGATCTCTGCACATAGTCTCATAAATGAGAGCATGTATATATACTTCACACATGCATGCATACACACATATGTACATATGTAAGTAAATGCATGTATGCATACATACAATAAAATGAAATTGTTGACCTACACAACTGGCTGGATGAAGATGCCACCGTGGAAAAGGGAAAAATGAAGAAGAGTATTGAAGTTTGGAAGGAAATTAGAAGTCTACTTGTAACACATTCATCTTGGAATGGCATCCAAAGGATTCTCACACACAAGACTGGAAGAGGTCAGAGTTCAGAGGTCAGAGTTAAAGCAATCCTGAAGACGCACCCCTAACTTTGTTCCTTACTTTATTTCTCTTATTTCTTACTTAACTTTCTATGCAATGATGCATTCATGAAATAGATATCTTCAAACTATGCAAAACAGATCTTGGACCCATACTTTTAAAATATTTTGTAATAGTTTCTCACTCAGGATACCTGAAAATACAACAGGAGAAATCTTTAGTTTGTGAAGATAAATGATTATCAGTACAAGGAAGATGAGATCATGAAGATCTTGTCTCTGTAGAGTTCTAGTTTGCAAAAATAAAAACGAGACAGTGGCGTGGAGCACGGCAAGGTCTAATCTAAGGCACGTGAAGGTCGGTGCACTTGGGGATCTGTACTCAGAGTCATCGTTTCGCTTGAAATGCAAAGGGTTGTTGCAAAATTTGACAATTATGGGTAGAAACCAGAATAAACGCATTCTTGAACAATTTGGCATTTGCCTTTGTCCCAAATTTATAGGCTCTCTGAATATTTCATACGTCTTTATGATAAATATGTAATTCACGCTGAGTTGTTCATTGTTCTCTCTCCATGAAGGGGCCCAGATCTGATAAAGTATATATGTCCCATGTGTAATAATGAACAGTCACACAAATGAGGCTATAAGAGAGATTACATCATTCCTTTCTTCTTCTCTTCCCTCTTGAGATCTCCCTGTAATTGACCGCAGAGCGATAAGAGAGGTCTGGCTGAGGCATTTTTATACAACTGGCCAAGATTGATTTAACTGGTCTGGCTGAAAGGCAGCCGCCCTCATTCTTCCTCCTCCTGCCGCTCACTGACCCCTTGCAGAAAGTGAGCTCAAGGCCCTCCTTGAGGGAGACCAGCTTCCCTTCCGCAGCCCAGATGTGGAAGAGGGACCACTTGCAATCCATCAGCACTTGTGTCTTGTGTCGACAGTACTCTAGAACTGTAAAAGCCCCTCTTCCTGGGAAGGAACACTTTTGCAGTGTTGGAATATGTCTGAGGGATCATGAAAAACCTTGGCTCTAACAAATGCCACACTGAATTACGTATTGACCATCAATTATTCAACTGTTTCAATTATTCAACTTACCACACCCTTGACTTGTAGAGAGTTCTCTACTCACCGTTCATCTATCACAGATGAAGCCACTTTATCTGCATTTTGGGGTTATGCATCAACTACCATTTCTCTTCCTCAAAGATTCTTTTCTTCTTAAACTAAGATGATGTCTTTTCTTCTTAAATTAAGATGATTTTTCTCAATAAAGGTCAACAAGAATACTTAACACAATATGCACATACTTTGCTGTACAGTGTGTCTCTTTGCATGTCAATTCAGACAAAAAAAAGATAATTTCTGGTGGGAAAATGCTGCTCCCTCTAAAGATAATATGCAGAGAATCCCTGCTTTAGTTGCTTTCAAATTACTTACACAGTCATTGTTTAGTAACAGAAAATCCACCCCAATTCAAATTCCTATGTTATGATACTTGTATTTTTAATTTCCCAAATCTTGAATTATAGCTGCTCCCTGGTTGTCTGAAGAGACTAGCAGCCGGTGGAGCTCAGTGATGTCAATTATACCAGACTACTTCTCTCTCCATTCTGTACCTAAGCCTCCACCGGTAGCTCCCCTATACTCAAAGACTATGTTCTCTCCCTTCCCCCCACCCTGCACTTCCCCACATGATTTACCCATCTCATTTTCTCATTCCCTTGCCTTCTTAGCCATCCCTGCTCCCCTCACATCTTAAACAGCGATTATCGCCCATATTATCCTACATCATCTAAGTTCATACTCTACCCTGATCTTTTCACCCTGCAATGATAGTCAACATTAATTGTGCTTTTTGCATATCTCAGTAGTCAGTCAATGATTAATTGTTTTTGGCTCTCTTTATTTATTTATTTTTTTATTTACATTGCAAATGATTTCCCCTTTTCTGGGTCCCCACTCCCCGCAAGTCCCATAAGCCCTCTTCCGTCCCCCTATTCTTCCATCCACCCCTTCCCACTTCCCTGTTCTGGAATTCCCCTATAGTCTTGCACTGAGTCTTTCCAGAACCAGGGGCCACTCCTCCATTCTTTTTGGACATCATTTAATGTGTGGATTATGTCCTGGGTATTCAAAGTTTCTAGGCTAATATCCACTTATCAGTGAGTGCATACCATGATTGATCTTTTGAGACTGGGTTACCTCACTTAGTATGATGTTCTCCAGCTCCATCCATTTATCTAAGAATTTCATGAATTCATTGTTTCTAGTGGCTGAATAGTACTCCATTGTGTAAATATACCACATTTTTTGTATCCATTCCTCTGTTGAAGGACACCTAGGTTCTTTCCAGCTTCTGGCTACTACAAATAGGGCTGCTATGAACATAGTGGAGCATGTGTCCTTATTGCATGCTGAAGAATCCTCTGGATATATGCCCAATAGAGGTATAACAGGGTCCTCAGGAAGAGACATGCCCAGTTTTCTGAGGAACCGCCAGACTGATTTCCAAAGTGGTTGCACCATCTTGCAATCCCACCAGCAGTGGAGGAGTGTTCCTCTTTCTCCACATCCTCGCCAACACCTGCTGTCTCCTGAGTTTTTGACCTTAGCCATCCTGACTGGTGTGAGGTGAAATCTCAGGGTTGTTTTGATTTGCATTTCCCTAATGATTAATGATGTTAAACATTTCTTAAGGTGTTTCTCAGCTCTTCGAAGTTCTTCATGTGAAAATTCTTTGCTTAGCTCCGTACCCCACTTTTTAATGGGGTTATTTGGTTCTCTGGGTTCTACTTTCTTGAGTTCTTTGTATATATTAGATATTAGCCCTCTGTTGGATTTAGGGTTGGTGAAGATCCTTTCCCAGTCTGTTGGTTGATGTTTTGTACTTTTGACGGTGTCCTTTGCCTTGCAGAAACTTTGTAGTTTTATGAGGTCCCATTTGTCAATTCTTGATCTTAGAGCATTGTTCTCATCCCCTTCGATGGGGTCAGCACCTCTTTTGTCTCATGAGTTTACCATGATAGAGGAGGGAATGTGTTTTTCACTATGCCCGCATGCGCACTTCATTTAGTAAGTAGCTAAAAGTACATTTTTAATACCTCCCTCCCCATGAACATACATGCTTAACTGCATTAATTATCTTGAAAGTTTTATGTCTTCAAAGTCAGTTCATGCCACAAGAGCAAATTACAGGTGAGATTGCATTATAATGTAGATATACACAATATAACTACATGCCTAAATACCATTGGGATTATATTTAGAGATGGGGCTCTGGGGTTGAATGAAGAAATAAAGGATGTGTACAAATACAGTATGATTGTTAGGCTCAAAAGAAAAAGGGACAATCACGAACCACACTCAACACAAATAACAGCAATTACTATTATTGAGGGGGAAATGTATTCTTAAATCATAGCTACTAAAATGATTTGGGCAATCATAGCAATCAAGTCCCAGAGGATCATGGGGCATGCTTCTATTGTCAAGATATTAGGAACCAGATTTTACTTCTCATGTAATGGCATCATAGATATCTAAAACTATATGGAGTCTAAATGTTATTAGAGAGTAGGAACTCTGTCGCAACACTAATAAAACTACTCTCCTGGGAAAGATTAAGAAAAAGAAAGGAAGGAAAATGATAGCTTCTTCTTCCTAGGAAACAGCCAAGTGCCCTTGTAAACCTGTAAAATGTCTGTTGCAACATATGAGAGGGGCTGTCTGCATAAGAAACAGAAGATCTGTCTATGATACCCATGGAAGATTATGAGAAATTCAATATCTTTATTAATTGTCAGCTTAACAAAAATCTACACTGCCCTGTGAGATGGGCTTCTGAGTTTGCCTGAGGGGAATTGCCTTGATTGTGTTCATAGAGATAGGAAGACCTGCCTACTGTGAGTGGCACCATTCCCTAGGCAGAGGAAGCTGGACTGTCTAAGACTAGACAAGGTAAGCTGAATCCTGCCCTGCACACGGTCTTGACTCTCCTCTTCTGACTGTTGATGTAATATGACCAGTTGCTTCGAGTTTCTGACACTTTGACTTTCTTGCCAGGGGGGACAGTAACCTGTAACTACAGACTAATAAAATAACCCTTGATCTCTTAAGATGCTCTTGTGAGGGCATTTTATCACAACAGGATAAGAAAAACCTAGACAGACTCTTCTATGTCAATCAGTTTCATTGTCAAATGAAATCTTGGGATCTTGAATTTAGAGAGAACAGGTTTAAAAACCAAACAGAATTTTGCAAATGGCTTCTTGAAGCAAGATAAATGTCATAATTCTGGTTCAGCTACATTTCTATAAATGCCTTTCAAATATCTTGAAATATTTACCACGGTAACAAACGACCTTGGGTTAAATGTAGCCTCTTGTTTCTTTGGCCTCACGGTCTAATGAGCACCAGGCTCATTTATAATGTTAAGTTTTTCCTCAGTTGCATTACAATAGGGAAAATTGCATTTCCCTTATAACTTTAATAAATAAGACTATCAACATGATTAGCAACTTTTAAAATATTCCGAACGGAGCTTTTTAAAAACCCTTTTGTTGTAGCTATAAGCTTGCAAAGAAATGGGAAATGTGGTGGGGAGCATAAGGAGACTCTCATATTGTCAATAGTTTTCCCTGGCTCGCTAATTATACAATCCTCAACAGACAGTTAGACATGAAGTGTGGAAGAAACATCCCCCGAAAAAGAACACGCACATGGATTGATTTGCCCCTCTGCACTCTCCATGGAGAATCAAAATAGGATTAAAAAAATTAATGAGGGGGCCTAAAGAGATGGCTCAGCAGTTAAGAGCACTGACTGCTCTTCCAGAGGACCCGGACTGTATAATTTATACTCATCTATAACTCCAGTTCAAGAGACCAAGCAATCACTCTGGCTTCCGTGAGCTCCATGCACTCTCATGGTGCACAGACAAACTGGCAGGAAAAAAATCCATATACATAAAATACAATAATAAAGTGGTTTTTTTTTTAATTACTGAAGGAAAGGCCCTTCAATAGAGCTGTCAGTCTAGGAACAAAAGGGTTAAATGTGTTTACAGATCCCAAGTAAGTTCAGAGATAGCAATAAGGAAGTTTCATGGGACTTTGAACCTCTGTAGACAATGGAAGGTGTTTGTTCAGTTAGCTTTTCCATAAAATGACTTCCTGCCAAGCAGTAGGCTGTGACACTCACACACAATAGTCTGCACTTCCCACACAAGCCACCGAGAAATACTGATTTCCTGTGGGCTGTTTCCGAGGACTGCCATTACGGGAAGAGTGGGCGATAGGAGGGAGGCACCACACTCGGTTCTTACAATCTATTTCTAAGGCGCCTGAGAAAGCGCTCGGCTATTAACTTAATGAGCTTGGATTCAAAAACAGAAAGGGAGCCAGAAAGCAGCAACAGGCTGGCCACCAAGGAACGATGGCCCAAGTCTGTATGGATGTGAACATCTGCTTCAGTGTCACGTGGATGCCATCACTCGTTAACACACACTTCATTTAAGGAAATCCTGAGGAAAAGCTACTGAGTCCAGCTAATGAGTTGCCTTTTCCTCCGATGTTGGTTTTCATCTGCAGAGTGTTTCCCAACCCTCCACTGTCTGCTCACTGAACTTGATAGTGCACAGACTTATAGAGGGAAATATTTGCACCCGGATGGTATGCTAGGTCCTTTATTTATTCATCAAAAAAAAAAAAAGGAGAGGGAAGAGAAAGAAAGGCGAATTTGCTCACAAGGCTATAATCTAAGGACAGGTATTGATTGCAGAAACACCGAAGGAATAGCTAAAGCTAGGACAATAACATTCAAGGTCAAGCTAGTCCACTTGTTATAACACCATGGAAGCCACACAGTAAGGCACTGCTATATAATTTCAAAAGGCTCATGGCAAAAGTACGAATTTTAGGTGCTTCTTTAAAAAAAAAAAAGTCTTTTACAATTTCTTTCCCTCTCTTTGCAAGTTTGACAGCTTGCTTCCTGATGAGCCAAGCAGAGGTTAGTTGGGAAAATGGGAGGATTATCTAGGGAGTGTCTCACTTGGTGTGGTTCTGGACTCTCACACCGGAATTTGGTGGTTTGGGCTCTAGCACTGTAAATTGGCGCGTACCAATAATCTCTAGAGGGAGGGGCAGGGGACCAGAAACGGCTTAAGATGTTGTCTTGGCTACATGTGTGTCTGAGGGCAGAGTGGGCTACATGAGACCCTGCCTCAAACAGATAGCAATAGGAATAATGGCAGCTCGGATTTATTAGGGTCTTGCTAGTGACGCAGCATAAGATTAAGCACTTCACAAAAGGCATCTTCTTTAAGCCACACCTTTTATACTTGTAGATGATATAAGTGAGATTCTGTAAACTGGTTGCTGGCTGAGGCAATAGCACCAAGAAGTAAAGCTAAGTCTTACATCAAAGTCCATCTTATTCCAAGTCCCAAACCTCAGATGTTATGCCACGTTCTTGGGACACCCTGTATAACACAAGACACTCACATCAAGGAAATTATCTTTTTTTTCTCTCTCTCTCTTTCTCCGAAAATTTTACCTGGATATGAGTCTTAGAATATACTGTTGGTGCCTATGGAGCAGAGGATTGCCTTATCAATGGGAGGGGAAGCCCTTGGTCCTATGAAGTCCTGATGACCCAGTGTAAGGGAATGCTAGGGTGGTGAGGCAGGAATAGGTGGGCTGATGGGGGAGCAAGAGGAGGGAGAGTGGATAGGGGGGTTGCGGAGGGGAAACTGGGAAATGAATAAAATAACCAATAAAAAAAAAGAATATACTGTTGAGTGTCTTGCAATCCTAATAAGTCCCTTTCAATCCTAAGAAGGATGGAGAGAAAGGAAGGGGAAGGGGAATGGATACAGTGCCATCCAGCAGGTCTCACCTTGCGCCCTCTGTGCTTGCGTTTCAGTCTAGGAAAAGCAACTTCACAAAGCTGACTCATTCAGTTCCTCTGAATGTAGCTTAATTCCTTGACAACTGTCAGCCTTCAGGTATAGTTTCTGCAGTAAACAGTCCACTAGCCTGATTATTCCAAAGACCGGGGACGATCGCACTAATTTAACTATGGTGCTGCTATACACTTCATTATACGTCTCTCACAAACACACAGCTAGAAAAACGCATAGCATTTGTCTGAAAATAGCAATAGCTTGAGACTGTCTTAAAGTTCAAGAATAATTAGCAAAGGGAAGAGCTGGTAACACTTTAGCTTAAAACTGGGCAGGGGTAGGGAGAAAAACCGAGGCTGCCTAGATTCATGCAGACATGTGTGGGTCTGATTTCTAGAATGGGTTCACTCGGGCTCATTTCTGAATTCTCTCAGCCTCTCATGTTTCTCTCCTTGCCCCCCGCCCCCTGCATTCCGTGTTGGGCCTCCTCTGCCCACAAATCTCTGTTTCCCAATATAAGCTAGGATGAAAATTGTGATTCTTGGCACACAGATAATTTTATTAGCATTAAGGTAAACAGAAAAATAACAGATACTTTTTTTAATTTATTGATATATTTATTTACATTTCAAATGATTTCCCCTTTTCTGGACCCCCACTCCCCGAAAGTTCCATCAGTCCCCTTCCCTCCCCCTGTTTTCCCACCCAACCCTTCCCACTTCCCTGTTCTGATTTTGCTCTATACTGCTTCACTGAGTCTTTCCAGAACAAGGGGCCACTCCTCCATTCTTCTTGTACCTCATTTGATGTGTGGATTATGTTTTGGGTATTCCAGTTTTCTAGGTTAGTATCCACTTATTAGTGAGTGCATACCAAGATTCATCTTTTGAGACTGGTTACCTCACTTAGTATGATGTTCTCTAGCTCCATCCATTTGCCTAAGAATTTCATGAATTCATTGTTTCTAATGGCTGAATAGTACTCCATTGTGTAGATATACCACATTTTTTGCATCCACTCTTCTGTTGAGGGATACCTGGGTTCTTTCCAACTTCTGGCAATTATAAATAGGGCTGCTATGAACACGGTGGAACATCAGATACTTAAACATCTAGCTAAATAATTTCTTTACTAAAAAAAGATTCGTCCCTCATACAATGCATCCTGGCCACAGTTCCCCCTTCCTCTGCTCCTCCCAGCTCCTCCTCACCTCCCCATCCCCAGATCCACTCCTCTTCAGCAGGCCTCCAAGAGACAACAACCAAACATGTCAAAATGAGATACAATAAGACAAGGTAAAAAGCCTTCATATCAAGGCTGGACAAGGCAACCCAAGAGGAGGCAGAGCCCAAGAGATGGCAAAAGAATTAAAGATACACCCACTCCCACTATTAGGCAGCTCACATAAACATCAAGCTAACGGCCATAACTTACAGGCAGAGGACCTGGTGCAGACCCTGCAGTCCCAGGCTTGCTGCTTCAGTCTCTGGGAATTCATTTGAGCCCCACTTAGTAGATTCAGTGAGCCATGTTCTCTTGGAGTCTCCATTCTCTCTGACTCCAACAATCTTTCCTTCCCTTCTTCCGTATGGTCCCCTGAGTTTCAAGGGGAAGGACCCAATAGAGAGCTACAATTTAGATTCTTTCTCTGCATAATGTCTGACTGTGGGTCTCTACATGGGCTCCCTCTGCTGCCAAAGGAAGTGTCTCTGATGACAAGACACCAGTCTGTGTGTATAGCAGAATATCATTAGAAATCATTTCATTGCTTTTTTTTTTTTTTTTTTTTTTTTTTTTTGCCAGTCAAGTTTGGTTCTGCTGGGTCTCTGGGATATCTATTTTCTTGTTCTTGGTCAGCTAGGCAGTGTCAGGTATGGGTTCCCTCTCATGGCTTGGGCCTCAAGTTAAATCAGACATTGGTTGGCCATTACTACAAGTCCTGTGCCACCAGTGCCCCAGCACATCTGGCAGGCCACTGTTCTGTCTTCCTTAAGCAAATTATATACATTTACTATGGACAATTTAGAAAGTAGAAAATAAAAAAAGGGTTCTTATATTGTTAGAAATTGGAGATGACCACTATTAATATTTTCTGGGAGGCTGGGACTATGATCAGGGTGTAAAGTGAATAAAAAAAAATAAATTATTGGGGAAAAAGGAGAGGGGGTAAAGATAGTACAGCCATTCAGAACCAAAACCACTTGCATCTCTCAGCTGATTTTGTAAGACCTGAAAAAACTGAAGACACCCCAGCGCCCCACACCTCGGAAGGCAACACCCATATCACGTGCGAGAAACAGTCTTGATGCAATAAGCAAGAGGATTTTATTCCAGAGCTCTGGGTTCCACAGCCATACATTGCACAGGGGTAGAGGACTGTGGACTCTGAGCAACTCAAGTCAGGGGTATTTAAAGGGAAAAATCACAAGGCAAGGGGTGGAAGACAATCATGCACAGGACAGGAAGCACAGAATGAACAAGTCAGGCAATAGTTTATGCTTTAAGGAAGGTTAAAGATTAGCTGGAGCAAACATCCTTGGGGCATTGTATAGTCAAACATTGGGCCAGTCATCAGATGAGCTAGTTCCTAGGACAGGATGGGCTATCTCTTGAGGCCAATGATCTCAAGCTGAGGGCAGAAAGGCAAGTTACTCAGTGACTCAGTGCTAAGCTAATTGCTGGGGTCTAAAAATATTGAGTTGGGGGTCTCTCAATTTCCCATCTGATTTAGGGTCTGGGAAAACTTGTTCTTCTCCCCCAGACAGGTGGTTCTAAAGACCAAGGTCCTTCCCTACAAGAACCACTTTTGGAATCCAGGACAAGTGTCCAGGGACTATTCTGAGTCCTGAAATGCAGACTAGTTCTTTCTCGAGAGGAAAACTCAAGAAAATCGCAAAATGATCTTTGTGTTAGAAATCTAGTCTGACCCATACACTGAAGACACTAGCTCCCCAGAAAAGGGACAACAAGCTGGGAGGGAAGGGGAGCTGGCAAAAAGATACCAGGTATAAAGTGTGCCAGTGTGGGGCTCATGGACACCAGTTTCCAGCACCTAGAAACTGAATGGTATCTGATTGCCAGAATTATTATAAGGCTGAGCATGGTGGTGCTGGGCATGGTGGTGCTGGGCATGATGGTGTGCACCTTTAATCTCAGCACTTGGAAGACAGAGGCAGGTGGATAGCTGTGAGTTCAAGGCCAGGCTGGTCTACATACCAAGTTCAGGGTAGTCAGGGCTCTGTCTCTAAATAGATAGATAGATAGATAGATAGATAGATAGATAGATAGATAATAGATAGATAGATAGATAATAGATAGATAGATAGATAGATAGATAGATAGATAGATAATAGATAGATAGATAGATGATAGATAGATAGATAGATGATAGATAGATAGATAGATAGATAATAGATAGATAGATAGATAGATAGATAGATAGATAGATAATAGATAGATAATAGATAGATAGATAATAGATAGATAGATTGATTGATAGATAGATAGATAATAGATAGATAGATAGATAGATAATAGATAGATAGATAATAGATAGATAGATAATAGATAGATAGATGGATAATAGATAGATAGATAGATAATAGATAGATAGATAATAGATAGATAGATAATAGATAGATAGATAATAGATAGATAGATAGATAGATAGATAGATAGATAGATAATAGATAGATAGATAGATTGATAGATAGATAGATAATAGATAGATAGATAGATAGATAGATAGATAATAGATAGATAGATAATAGATAGATAGATAATAGATAGATAGATAGATAATAGATAGATAGATAGATAATAGATAGATAGATAGATAATAGATAGATAGATAATAGATAGATAGATAGATAGATAGATAGATAGATAGATAGATAGATAGATAATAGATAGATAGATAGATAGATAATAGATAGATAGATAATAGATAGATAGATAGATAATAGATAGATAGATAGATAGATAGATAATAGATAGATGGATAATAGATAATAGATAATAGATAGATAGATAGATAGATAGATAATAGATAGATAGATAGATGGAATATTACCTTACATACTGCCCAGACCACAAACCTTATACTCTAGTTGTGGGACAAAACAGCATAAGGGTAAGCACAGAAATCATAATAGCCCAGGCTTCTCCTCGTGCCAAATGGCCAGAGAAAGAAAAGATAATGGGGAGGCAGATCGGTGCCTGTGCTCAAAGAAGTGACTATATCAAAGCACACACTATGCAATACCTAATTCTAATATTGTTCTAATATGGTGGATTGCTTTGTGCTGGGCCGTATGTTCTTAGCCACCCTTCCCTCCTCCCCCTCCCCACCCTATCATCCTCACTGTTTATTTGAGAGAGGCCCTTCCAAAGGACAGTGCAGAAAGGGCAGAGAAATATTGTAACAGCCAGCAGAAAGTGCGTCTGCTCTGAGACTGTGTCTCCTAGAAATGTCAGGCACCACACCCACAGAGTCTCACCAATATGGCTGCCTCACATGAGCTAAACAAGAATGACACCAAGAGACACACTAGCAAAGATGAGGAAAAACCCAAAAGGACTCTGTCCTAGCTAGTTCTATGCCGACATGACACAAGCTAGAGCTACCTGAAAAGAGGAAACCTCAATTGAGGAAATGTGTCCATAAGAACCAACTGTAGAGCATTAACTAATTAGTGATTGATGGGGGAGGATCCAATACATTGTGGGTGGGGCCCTCCCTGGGCTAGTGGCCCTGCGTTCTACAAGAAAGCAGACTGAGTAAGCCAATAAGCAACGTCCCTCCACAGTCTCTGCATCAGCTCCTGCCTCCAGGTTCCTGTTCTATGTGAGTTCTTGTCCAGACTTCATCCAGTGGTGGACTACAGTGTAGAAGTGTAAGCCAAATAAACCCTTTCCTCCCCAAGTTGCTTTGGTCATAGTGTTTTATCACAGTCATGCCGGCCCTAAAACGGACTCATTCCTGGAGAGGGAATTACAGGCAACTATGGGATACTGAGAGCAGGAGAAATGGTCTTCTCCACAGAAGAGCCCACAAATTGGTTATGCTAAAGTTAGTCCAGGTCTTCCTCCCAGCCCCATGCTTTCAGAAGTAAGGCTCAGACTCAGAATATAAGGCTACAAAGGCCTTAGCCATATAGCTAGGCTCTTCTCTGACTATAATCATAACTAAAATAACCCATTTATTTTAACCTACTTTCTGCCACATAACTGGTTACATCGGTCTCCTTACCTCGTCTGCCTCCCAGAAATCTCCTGCCCAGATCTCTCCCAGAATCCTTTCTGCCTCCCAGATGTCCTACCTCTCTTTCCTGCCTAAGCCATAGGCCATAGGCTTTTTAATCGGTGTTGCATGCATACAGTACATGAGATATTTTCTCTACAGGTTATCTAATACCAAATGGTCAGCCTGAAAACATCTCCATACATGTCACCCCATACAGAATAAACAGGTTGTATTTACATATTAGGAATATATATTATATAAATAATATATATTATATTTAATATGTTTGTTTATATTTATATTATTATATTATAAAATTATATTATATGTTTAATATATAATAAAATATATGTATATATGCATATCTATACAAGTAAAGAAAAGGAGATATTATGGCTGGAAAGAGAGCAAGAAGCTGGCATGTGTAAAAGTTTGAAGGGAGAAAAAAGAAAGGGAAAATGGCATAATTATATTTTAATTTCAAAAACTAAAAAAGAAGATACTGAGACATCCCATGAAATAATGTACTATTATTTGAAGATAAAGTATAATTACATTTTAAAGCATAGGGATATAAGAATTATTTTAAAATTAACTGTAAATCTCCTCAGCCCACTGGTTAAAAGAAATTGTCACATTAGATAAAAGCAAGACCTTACTGCAAAGTCTCCCATTCAACAAGGATGCACACACAGGTGAACAGCAAAAAGACCGTGCAAGAAACACGATGAAAGCAGCCAAAATAAACCTAGGAGGATCCAATCATGATGTTTACAGCATTTTTTAAAACAAGGATATTACCAGGGGTGACATTTAAAGGGTTATGATAAAAGGATCAAGCCACGTAATGGCCTAACTCTCATAGACGATGATTCTCATCTAGGAAAAAAAAAAGTGTCACTGTGTATCAATACAAACTAATAAAAGTACAAGAAAAAACAAATAACCCACAATAATGATTCAAAACTACAACACTCGTCCCAGTAATTTGTAGAAGAAATAAACACAAGATGAGCCGTGAGATCTCGTAATGGTGAAAGTCAGATACTTTTCTCTGAGATTTTCCCCCTCTGAGACAGTGCGTCTGTTTTTATCATACACGCTTTACATCACACTGGGAAGCCATCGCAATAAGGCCTGGAATGTAGGTTTTTTTAAGCATACACACTGAAAATGAATGAATAAAGTTGCATCTGCTAACAAAAAACATGGGTGCCTAGACCGTCCAGAAGAAGAAAAACACAAAACAAAAGCTAAGATATTTATAAACGAACTCAGCAAGGATATGGGATATATGTTCAATATAGACTAATCAATTGTTTATAAACAACCTAGTTGACATTGCAAAAAAGACAGTTTGAAGAAAATAAGTAGAATTGTACATGTGACTGCTAAAGTGAACTGAAATTATGTTTGATATTTTAAATTTATAAGCAAAAAATAGTTTCTATAAAGTTTATTAAAAAATTACTTTCTTCTTGTTCATGATGAATTAAAGCAGATTGGTGTTGTTGGTTGTTGTTTTAGAAGTGACCAGTAAACTATATATTGGGGCAGGTCAACATTGTTTTAAAGCAAAATTGCTTATGTCAACCAAACTGAATGGCAAGTTTGATTCTTCTTTGCCAGTTCAGTGGCATTTTGACCCATAAGTGTTGTCGTGGTTTTGTTTCCTGTATTTGGAATACTGTAGAAACAATAAGAAAAAGTATCACCGCTGTTTCCTCCTGCCTCCTACACTGAAATGCGGGAATACCGTGACTGGGCACAGCACCATGGCCCTTCCGTCACCGACGGGCCTCAGAACATTTCTTAGTACTGTGTATCCTTGAGAGTTACCAGTCAGAGCTGACATATGGGTTGATAACCTGCTTATCCCAGGGTTGCTTGTATCCTGAACTCCTCGTCACCTGACCCTACCTGTCCTTGCAGGTTGGAGGTGAAGTGCATAGAATCCATGGCACGGCCTCCAGGAGCGGGTAAGAAACGCTACATCAAGCTCCTTGAATCCTGCTGTAAGCTCCTTTAATATCCTCTACCCGTGCCCGCTTTGGTCCCAAGAAAGCACCTCTTCTGAACAACAGTTCCTGATTGGCTGGCATTGTCTGCCCCAGGAATCTTTGGTCTCCCGGGCAGTCCTCAATTAGGTCCTCCTGTAGGTGATGTTCTTGTAGCTGCCTGGCCCACAGCATTTACATAGAGGCGGCCCACTGTTCCTGCTAAAGCCCAGGGTTATACAAATCAAGTTCAAATTCCTCTAGAAATGATGATTCTACTGTCTAACACGCCTGCCCTGCCTCTTCTGTCTTTTCTCTCTCTTCCTTTTCCAAGTCTGCCCTTTCTTTCAAATTTAATACAGTCTCTACCTCAACCATGAAGTCATCCCTTAACTATTTGGGCCAACAGTGAATATTCCCTTTTTGGATCTTCTTTTACACATAGCCAAAGTCCCATTTTAATGCAAAATCTGATAGATATACAGATATATGATTATTGTATAGTCCTTCTATACAGAAGTCAAAGTAATAAAGAACTCTATGCTATCGTGGTGATTTTGTCATTGTTGTTGTTCAGTTACTGGTATCACCATTGCATGGGAAACCTAAAGTGACAATAGTATTTCTTGACCAGTAAGCCATATCTACCTCAAGGACCTGCTATGAGAACCTAAAGCTTTTTTTGTATGAATCCATGGCAAAAATAATAATAATACCCCTCCATTATGATGATTTTACTCCTGGGGATCAAAAATATCCTTGGGGATGAAGTTTACAGAACTCTAGTCTGGAACTATGATTTTTGTATGTCATAGGATAGATTATATGATAGGAAAATAACAGGTTAATTTTACTAGGTTCAATCTCAAGGTTGGATCAGAAATTGGAAAGAAGTCTGGTCTTAAATGCTGAAGTAAAAAAACTGGGGGATGAGACTTGTCCTCCCTGTGAGGTACCCAGATGTACACAACTGTGGACTTACAGTTAAAACCGTAGCACCTTGTATTTATGTGCCATGAGCCTGCAGTGCTAAAAATGGCTCTGCATATCTTGTTACCAATGAAAAATGTGTAATTATAGCTCCCGTGCTGCGATGCTATTGTTTGAAGTGGGAACACAATCCTCACCTGCCATTTCTATTCTACATACATTTTAATTGTTAAGTTTTATGTATTCTTCGAGGATGCCATATGGTTCATTTTGATCATATTCTTTCTGTTCCTTCTAAGAAGATCTTTACACAGACCAGGACCTCTAAAGTATCAAAGGGTCATGATGCCCACTGGTCCTCCACATTTATCTAAAAATTTTGAGGTGACTTCTTTTTCTCTAAGCACCTAGTAGCTCCTACCTCAAACTGAAACCAATGTAAAATTCGAACCCAGACCTGAAGCCCCATAAAGAATGTAGTGCATTATAACCCAAATAAGAGGGGCAGGCCTAATGAAAGCGTGTCCCCGCTGGTTTCACATAAGTGAAGATTTACTGCAGTTTAATGTTTGCTAAGCATTAAAAATTATTCTGAAATAATTTGTTCGGAGAGTTCCACATCACATTTCCCCTGTAGCAATTCTATTGCCTCCTGATGTTTCTTCCGTGGCCACCCTCTTTGTGTACACCCCGCATCACCGCATGGACACCGAGGAAGGCAAAAAGATGTTGGCATGAAGTGAATCAAAACATTAATAACGATTAACTCCAGGTGGCAAATGAGCTGCCGCACTTACTTCTGTCTTTATTTTCCGTGTCTTACAAAATGCACCATTTAATTTTGTTTTACACAATTACAGTGTACTCTGTTTGTATTTTTTAGAGTAATCTTAAACGTTTCACTCACTCTTGATTGTCTAAGGCTGAGCTCTTTACATTATCCTCTCCCAGGTCTCTTCAGGATTACTTAAGATTTGGCAGGATTCACATTATTTTTGGGTGTGAGAGGTTAAAAAGGAATATGAGGGCCTGGTTAATTCACTAAAAGCAGTGCACATGTTCACAAGTGTGTACACACATATACATGCATGCACAACCATGTACACCCAGAGTTTCTCCTTTGAACCCAACATTAGAGATTGGGAATTTTAACAAGTATCTTCTTAGGACTTCTTCACATAAAAAAAATATAATGGTGAAGTACCAGTGATGTTTCAATACTTGCATGCATTGTAGAATGTTTTAAATAACTGTTTTATTAACTCTGCAAATATCATATGATAGATTTTGATTATAGTCTTATCATGCCAACAACTTTTCCCAGACCCTCCACCAGCAGCCTAACCACATTTTAACTTCATAATTTTACAAAATTCTCACTGATTTTCTTCTCCTTACTCTTTGAAAGTAAGGGAGGAGGGGGGAAAAGTATCTATCCTGCATTCATGTGGTCAGAATACAGCATTATATATTCTCAGAAATTTAGCAGAACCTGACTAACTTTCTGATCTTTTAATGGTATTATATAGAACAAAAGACAACAAAAAGGAAAGTGGGCACCAGGGAGCTGGGTGACTCCACAGTCTTGTGTGCACAGCCTCCCAGGAAAGCAGTGCTTTCACTTCTGAGCACAGAGGTGAGATTTCCACCTTCTCTCTGGAGGGGACCAGCTAGGAGCACATAGGTCATAAAATCAGTGGAGCAGCTGGGACAGAAGTCTTCCTGCCACCATTGGCACCAGGGAGCCAGTCAGCTCCACTTCTATGCACAATCCACCAAGAGAAAGTGATTTCCCAGCAGTGCTTTCACTTCTGAGGGCTGAGATGAGCTCTCCAACTTCTCTCTGGAAGGGGACAGCTGGGAGTATACAGGGCATATGATCAGTGGAACAGCTGGGACAGAGGTCTTCAGGCTGCCATTTGCACCAGGGAGTCAGGAGACTCCACAGCCTTCTGTGCACAGACCCTGCCAGAAGAGAGTTGGTCTCCCAGGAGTACAGACACAAACTTACAGGCCCACAGAAGGGACAAGCTCCAGCCAGAGACAGCAAGACCAACTAGCACCAAAAATAACCAGATGGCGAAAGGCAAACACAAGAACCCTACTAATAGAAACCAAGGCTACTTGACAACATCAGAACCTAATTCTCCCACCACAGCAAGTCCCAGATACCCCAACACACCGGAAAAGCAAGAGTTGTATTTAAAATCATATCTCATGATGCTGATAGAAGTCTTCAAGAAGGACTTAAATAACTCCTTTAAAGAAACACAGGAGAACATAGGTCAACAGGTAAAAGCCCTCAAAGAGGAAACACAAAAATCCCTTAAAGAATTACAGGAAAACACAAACAATCAATTGAAGGAACTGAACCAAACCATCCAGGATCTAAAAGTGGAACTAGAAACAATAAAGAAATCACAAAGTGAGACATCTCTGGAAACAGAAAACCTTGGAAAGAATTCAGAAGTCATAGATGCAAACATCAAAAACAGAATACAAGAGACAGAAGAAAGAATCTCAGGTGCTGAAGATACCTTAGAAAACATTGACTCAACAGGCAAAGAAAATGCAAAATGCATAAAGCTTGTAACCCAAAACCTCCAGGAACTCCAGGACACAATGAGAAGACCAAACCTAAGGATTATAGGTATAGAAGAGAGCAAGGATTTACAACTTAAAGGGCCAGTAAATATCTTCAACAAAATTATAGAAGAAAACTTCCCTAACCTAGACAGAGAGAGAGAGAGAGAGAGAGAGAGAGAGAGAGAGAGAGAGAGACCCATGAGCATACAAGAAGCCTTCAGACTGGACCAGAACAGAAAGTCCTCCTGGCACATAATAATCAAAACAACAAATGCACTAAACAAAGAAAGAATATTAAAAGCAGTAACAGAAAAAAGGCAAGTAATTTATAAAGGCAGACTTATCAGAATTACACCTGAATTTTCACCAGAGACCATGAAAGCTAGAAGATCCTGAGCAGATCTCATATAGACCCTAAAAGAATGCAAATGCCAGCCCAGACTACTATACCCAGCAAAACTCTCAATCACCATAGATGAAGAAACCAAGATATTCTATGTTAAAACCAAGTTTACACAATATCTTCCCACAAATCCAGCCCTGCAAATGATAATTGATGGAAAATACCAACACAAGGAGGGAAACTACACCCTAAAAAAAAGCAAGAAAGTAATCTTCATTCAACAAACCCAGAAGAAGACAACTACACAAATGTAAAAATAATATCAAAAATAACAGGAAGCAACAATCACTATTCCTTAATATCTCTTAACATCAATGGACTTAATTCCCCAATAAAAACACATAGACTAACAGAAATATTTTTCATGTAAATCTTCAGTTTTATCAGAAAATGTTTGTAATTCCTCTTTCAATTAATTTAGTAATTTTTTTTATATTTACCATTTTATCTGCATTATTTTTCATGATAATCTTCAATTTTAACATGTTTTTCTATATATTTCTTCTATTTTATCAGAAATGTTTTCCATGTAAATCTCTGATTTTTAATCACAAAATGTTTTTTATTCCATCTTCAATTAATTTAGAAAGGTTTTTCATGTCTAGCATTTTATCTGTATAATTTTCCATGAAATAGTCAATTTTAATGTGTTTTTCTATATATTTCTTGAATTTTATCAGAAATACTTTCCATGTAAAGCTTCAGTTTTACCTGAAAATGTTTATATTTTCACTTTCAATCAACTTAGAATTATTTTTATGCCTACTATTTTATCTGTATAATTTTTGATGATAATCTTCAATTTTTTATTTTTATTTTTTATACGATATATTTTTTATTTACATTTCAAATGATTTCCCCTTTTCTAGCCCCCCACTCCCCGAAAGTCCTATAAGCCCCCTTCTCTCCCCCTGTCCTCCCACCCACCCCTTCCCACTTCCCCGTTCTGGTTTTGCCCTATACTTCTTCACTGAGTCTTTCCAGAACAAGGGGCCACTCCTCCTTTCTTTTTGTACCTCATTTAATGTATGGATTATGTTTGAGGTATTCCAGTTTTCTAGGTTAATATCCACTTATTAGTGAGTGCATACCATGAGTCACCTTTTGAGTCTGGGTTACCTCACTTAGTATGATGTTTTCTAGCTCCATCCATTTGCCTAAGAATTTCATGAATTCATTGTTTCTAATGGCTGAATAGTACTCCATTGTGTAGATATACCACATTTTTTGCATCCACTCTTCTGTTGAGGGATACCTGGGTTCTTTCCAGCATCTGGCAATTATAAATAGGGCTGCTATGAACATAGTAGAGCATGTATCCTTATTACATGGTGGGGAATCCTCTGGGTATATGCCCAGGAGTGGTATAGCAGGATCTTCTGGAAGTGAGGTGCCCAGTTTTCAGAGGAACCACCAGACGTGGTTGTACCAATTTGCAACCCCACCAGCAGTGGAGGAGTGTTCCTTTTTCTCCACACCCTCTCCAACACCTGCTGTCTCCTGAATTTTTAATCTTAGCCATTCTGACTGGTGTAAGGTGAGATCTCAGGGTTGTTTTGATTTGCATTTCCCTAATGACTAATGAAGTTGAGCATTTTTTAAGATGCTTCTCCGCCATCCGAAGTTCTTCAGGTGAGAATTCTTTGTTTAACTCTGTACCCCATTTTTAATAGGGTTGTTTGGTTTTCTGGAGTCTAACTTCTTGAGTTCTTTATATATATATTGGATATTAGCCCTCTATCTGATGTAGGATTGGTGAAGATCTTTTCCCAATTTGTTGGTTGCCGATAATCTTCAATTTTAACATGTTTTTCTATATATTTCTTCAATTTTATAAGAAATATTTTCCATGTAAATCTTCTTATAAACTGAACTATCCATTTGCCTAAGAATTTCATGAATTCATTGTTTCTAATGGCTGAATAGTACTCCATTGTGTAGATATACCACATTTTTTGCATCCACTCTTCTGTTGAGGGATACCTGGGTTCTTTCCAGCATCTGGCAATTATAAATAGGGCTGCTATGAACAGTATGGAGGAATACTTTTATGCCTACCATTATTATATCTATATAAAATTTTCCATGACAATCATAAATTTTAACATATTTTTCTATATTTTTCTACAATTTTATCAGAAATATTTTCCATGTAAATCTTCAATTCTATCATAAAATGTTTCTACTTTCTTTTTCAATTAATTTAGCAATGTTTTTATGTCTACCACTTTACTCTTTAATTTTCCATGAAAACTGTCAAATTTAACGTGCTTTTCTATATATCTCTTCTATTTTATCAGAAATATTTTCCATGTAAATCTTTAACTTTATCATAAGATGTTTTTTACTTCCTTTTTTAATAAAAGAACATGCTTTTCAAAAATAAAAAGGAAAGTAGGTAGATGAACAGATCTTAGTGGCTTTCTAGCTTCATTCATTCATCTTATTCATTCATTTATTCACTGTAAAGAAAATGAACACAATTACATTTATGTAAGAAATAAGGGGATGCAACACAGACCATATGCTTCTGTTCATAAAATGATTATTCAAGCAGCAGTGACAAGCTTCATTTAAAAAAAAAATAACTACCTAAAGGTTTTAATTACTCTCATGATTCAGCCTCATTGCAATTTGTATCCACTTTTTCTAACACCAATTGTTTTGTTTTGTTTTGTTTTGTTTTGTTTTGTTTTTTGGCAAACAATGATCATTTTTTAAATTGTTTCACTGTAAGACCAATGAGAAGTAAAGCCAGGAAAGGGCACTGACCTCATCCACACACAAAACATCCCTGGGTTCTGTTTCTGTCTGGTCATTATCTCACCAGTGACTTGATAGTTCAGTTTATAATTTCTCTACTAGCAGCAGACCTTGTAGTGTTTCTGAAAGATCTCAGTAATCCCCCAGGGCCATTGTTTACAGTGAGGTTTTTAAATTCAATGCTGTCACTACCGGAGATTTTCTTCTCCAGCACACTGAACTTCCTGATGGTCCATATGGTCTTAACGGATTTCCCAGGTGCTAAACAGCACCCAACCGGTATCTTTGGCATCCTGTACAGAGACTTAAGGCAGCTTTTGTCATTTCTCCTAAGTTGTTCTTTAGAGAGGAAAGTTTGAGACAGCTGATGGAAACAATAGGGTTTTGCATGCCTGCATTATCAGGGCAGATGTGCTGTGAGGAGAATTCGCTTCTGAGAGAATGAAACAAAAGCCACTCTCTGAACAACATCTTTGGAAAACTATTATGGGAATACATGTTTGAGATGTCATAGTATGTGCTTTAAATTTCAGGGACAACCTTCTTGCCTTTACCACAGTAAAAAGCAGTGTGCACTTTTGTTTTGTTTTGTTTTAATCTCTTTCATATGTCTAGGTACCTTTAGGTTAAATCCCATTACCAGCCTTGTATAGTACAGGACTTCAAACTGATTTCAATTAACAATATATTTCTTGACTAACTAAATTGAAATGATGGTTATTAATTATACAACTGCATATAATAGCACAGATTGAAAGTATAGAACATTTAAAAACAATATTTAAAGTTGATGCAGACTTTGTCCCTTTTTTTTAGTGCCTACATTACATATATTATCTGAACTGGTTGGTTTTGTGTGTCAACCTAACACAAGCTGGAATTTTTACAGAGAAAGGAGCTCCCTTGGGGAAATGCCTCCATGAGATCCAGCTGTGGGGCATTTTCTCAATTAGTGATCAAGTGGGGAGGGCCCCTTGTGGGTGGTACCATCCCTGGGCTGGTGCTCTTGGGTTCTATAAGAGAGCAGGGTGAGCAAGCCAGGGGAAGCAAGCCAGTAAGAAACATCCCTCCATGGCCTTGCATCAGCTCCTGCTTCCTGACCTGCTTGAGTTCCAGTCCTGACTTCCTTTTGTGATGAACTGTAATGTGTAAGCTCAATAAACCCTTTCCTCCCCAACTTGCTTCTTGGTCATGTTGTTTGTGCAGGAATAGAAACCCTGACTAAGACATCTAAAATACTTTCTATACAGTAAACATGATTACCTTCATTTTATAGAGCAATTATCAGTTCCAGGTTTTCTACCTCCAAAATGGAGGCATTTATGAACTTGATATTTTTTGCTCAGCTTGACAGATGCAATGGCCATTACTATACAATGCACACATGAGTTTTCTTTTAAGTGGCTACCCAGAAAAATGAACCTTTCCACACTTTGTGACTGCCACCAGAGCAGCCACACTTCATGAGTTCTGCATCCTCCTGGGAGTGTTCAGAAGTCAGGTCATGTATGTTCCCCAGGCACAGCCTCCAGAGAGCAGATTCCACTTATGAGTATAGCAAACCTGATATCCCTACCTTGTATCTTGAGCCTATCATGAGGATTCAAAGAAAAACAAGTGTTGGCAATATGCTTCTAATACTAACAGAACCAAAGACCTAGTTTTCAGTGATGATGTTGGCAGCAGAAACAAAAATTTGAGAGTGTTAAGGTGGTGTGGTACTGGTAACATTATTATCAGCTATCTGTTCCAGAGTAGTCATGGAGTCCTGAATCTAAGGTTGCCCCTAATTCACCAACCTTTTCATCAATTCTATGACCTACCTCATGCCTTGTAGGCAAATGTCTTTTCACCTGAAGCATACCATAACTGGAGGCTTACACATTTAACAGCTTTCTGGAGCTAAAGGAAGCCATTTGCTTATTCTTTTTTTTTATTCGATATATTTTTATTTACATTTCAAATGATTTCCCCTTTTCTAGACCCCCACTCCCCAAAAGTCCCATCAGCCCCCTTCCCTCCCCCTGTTTTCCCACCCAACCCTTCCCGTTTCCCTGTTCTGGTTTTGCCCTATATTGCTTCACTGAGTCTTTCCAGAACAAGGGGCCACTCCTCCGTTCTTCTTGTACCTCATTTGATGTGTGGATTATGGTTTTGGTATTCCAGTTTTCTAGGTTAATATCCACTTATTAGTGAGTACGTACCATTATTCATCTTTTGAGTCTGGGTTACCTCACTTAGTATGATGTTCTCCAGCTCCATCCATTTGCCTAAGAAATTCATGAATTCATTGTTTCTAATGGCTGAATAGTACTCCATTGTGTATATATACCACATTTTTTGCATCCATTTTTCTGTTGAGGGATACCTGGGTTCTTTCCAGCTTCTGGCAATTATAAATAGGGCTGCTATGAACAAAGTGGAACATGTATCCTTATTACATGCTGGGGAAACTTCTGGGTATATGCCCAGGAATGGTATAGCAGGATCTTCTGGAAGTGAGGTGCCCAGTTTTCCAAGGAACCACCAGACTGATTTCCATACTGGTTGTACCAATTTGCAACCCCACCAGCAGTGGAGGAGGGTTCCTCTTTCTCCACATCCTCGCCAATATCTGCTGTCTCCTGAATTTTTAATCTTGGCCATTCTGACTGGTGTAAGGTGAAATCTCAGGGTTGTTTTGATTTGCATTTGCCTAATGACTAATGAAGATGAACATTTTTTAAGATGCTTCTCCACCATCCGAAGTTCTTCAGGTGAAAATTCTTTGTTTAACTCTGCACTCCATTTTTTAATAGGGTTATTTGACTTAATGGAGTCTAACTTCTTGAGTTCTTTATATATATTGGATATTAGCCCTCTATCTGATGTAGGGTTGGTGAAGATCTATTCCCAATTTGTTGGTTGCCGATTTGTCCTCTTGATGGTGTCCTTTGCCTTACAGAAACTTTGTAATTTTATGAGGTCCCATTTGTCAATTCTTGATCTTAGAGCATAAGCTATTGGTGTTCTGTTCAGGAACTTTCCCCTTGTACTGATGTCCTCAAGGGTCTTCCCCAGTTTCTATTCTATTAACTTCAGAGTGTCTGGCTTTATGTGGAGGTCCTTGATCCATTTGGAGTTGAGCTTAGTACAAGGAGACAAGGATGGATCAATTCCCATTCTTCTGCATGCTGACCTCCAGTTGAACCAGCACCATTTGTTGAAAAGGCTCTTTATTCCATTGGATGTTTTCAGCCCCTTTGTTGAGGATCAAGTGGCCATAGGTGTGTGGGTTCATTTCTGGATCTTCAATCCTGTTCCATTGATCTGCCTGCCTGTCACTGTACCAATACCATGCAGTTTTTAACACTATTGCTCTGTAGTATAGCTTGAGGTCAGGGATACTGATACCCCCAGAATTTCTTTTATTGTTGAGAATAGTTTTAGCTATCCTGGGTTTTTTGTTATTCCAGATGAATTTGAGGATTGCTCTTTCTAACTCTGTGAAGAATTGAGTTGGGATTTTGATGGGTATTGCGTTGAATCTGTATATTGCTTTTGGCAAAATGGCCATTTTAACTATAGTAATCCTGCCGATCCATGAGCATGGGAGGTTTCTCCATTTTTTGAGGTTTTCTTCCATTTCCTTCTTCATAGTCTTGACGTTCTTGTCATACAGATCTTTCACATGTTTGGTAAGAGTCACCCCAAGGTACTTTATACTGTTTGTGGCTATTGTGAAGGGGGTCATTTCCCTAATTTCTTTCTCAGCCTGCTTATCCTTTGAGTATAGGAAGGTTACTGATTTGCTTGAGTTGATTTTATAACCTGCCACTTTGCTGAAGTTGTTTATCAGCTGTAGGAGTTCTCTAGTGGAGTTTTTTAGGTCACTTAGGTAGACTATCATATCACCTGCAAATAATGATAGTTTGACTTCTTCCTTTCCAATTTGTATCCCTTTGACCTCCTTATGTTGTCGAATTGTCCAAGCTAGTACCTCAAGTACAATATTGAAAAGATAAGGAGAAAGGGGACAGCCCTGTCTAGTCCCTGATTTTAGTGGGATTGCTTCAAGTTTCTCTCCATTTAGTTTGATGCTGGCTACTGGTTTGCAGTATATTGCTTTTACTATGTTTAGGTATGGGACTTGAATTCCTGTTCTTTCCAAGACTTTAAGCATGAAAGGATGCTGAATTATGTCAAATGCTTTTTCAGCATCCAATGAAATGACCATGTGGTTTTTTTCTTTGAGTTTATTTATGTAGTGCATTGCATTGATGGATTTCCGTATATTGAACCAACCCTGCATCCCTGGGATAAAGCCTACTTGATCATGGTGGATGATCATTTTGATGTGTTCTTGGATTTGGTTGGCAAGAATTTTATTGAGTATTTTTGCATCGATGTTCATAAGGGAAATTGGTCTGAAGTTCTCTTTCTTTGTTGGATCTTTGTGTGGTTTTGGTATCAGCGTAATTGTGGCTTCGTAGAAGGAATTGGGTAGTGTTCCTTCTGTTTCTATTTTGTGGAATAGTTTGAAGAGTATTGGTGTTAGGTCTTCTTTGAAGGTCTGATAGAATTCTGCACTGAAACCATCTGGTCCTGTGCTTTTTTTGGTTGGAAGACTTTCTATGACACCTTCTATTTCTTTAGGGGTTATGGGACTGTTTAGATGATCTATTTGGTCCGGATTTAATTTTCGTATTTGGTATCTGTCAAGGAAATTGTCCATTTCCTCCAGATCCTCCAGTTGTCTTGAGTATAGGCTTTTGTAGTAGGATCTGATGATTTTTTGGATTTCCTCAGTTTCCGTTGTTATATCCCCCTTTTCATTTCTAATTTTGTTAATTTGGATACTTTCTCTGTGCCCTTTGTTCACTCTGGCTAAGGGTTTATCTATCTTGTTGATTTTCTCAAAGAACCAGCTTCTGGATTCGTTGGTTCTTTGTATGGTTCTCTTTGTTTCCACTTGATTGATTTCAGCCCTGAGTTTGATGATTTCCTGTCTTCTACTCCTCCTGGGAGAACTGGCTTCTTTTTGTTCCAGGGCTTTCAGGTGTGTCCTTAAGCTGCTAGTGTATGCTCTGTCCATTTTCTTTTTGGAGGCACTCAAGACTATGAGTTTTCCTCTTAGCACTGCTTTCATTGTGTCCCAATGATTTGGGTATGTTGTGCCTTCATTTTCATTAAATTCTAAAAAGTCTCTGATTTCTTTCTTTATTTCTTCTTTGGCCACGGTGTCATTGAGTAGAGTATTGTTCAGCCTCCATGTGTATGTGGGCTTTCTGTTGTTTTTGTTGCTATTGAAAACCACTCTTACACCATAGTGATCTGATAGGAGGCATGGGATTAGTTCGATCTTCTTATATTTGTTGAGGTCTGTCTTGTGACCAATTATATGGTCGATTTTGGAGAAGGTACCATGAGGTGCTGAGAAAAAGGTATATTCTTTTGCTTTAGGGTGAAATGTTCTATAAATATCAGTCAAATCCAATTGGTCCAAAGTTTCAATTAGTTTTACTGTGTCCCTGCTTAGTTTCTGTTTTCCTGATCAGTCCATTGAGGAGAATGGAGTGTTGAAGTCCCCCACAATTATTGTGTTAGGTGAAATGTAAATTTCTTTTACAAATGAAGGTGCCCTTGCATTTGGCGCATAGATGTTCAGAATTGAAAGTTCTTCTTGGTGGATTTTTCCTTTGACCAGCAAGAAGTGTCCCTCAGAGTCTCTTTTGATGACTTTAGGTTGAAAGTCAATTTTATCTGATATTAGAATGGCTACTCCAGCTCGTTTCCCGAGACCATTGGCTTGTAAAATTGTCTTCCAGTCTTTTACTCTAAGGTAGTTTTTGACTTTGACATTTAGGTGTGTTTCCTGTATGCAGCAAAATGTAGGGTCCTGTTTCCTTATCCAGTCTGTTAGTCTATGTCTCTTTATTGGGGAATTGAGACCATTGATGTTAAGAGATATTAAGGAATAGTGATTATTACTTCCTGTCATTTTTGATGTTATTTTTATATTTGAGTGGTTATCTTCTTTTGGGTTTGATGAAGGAAGGTTACTATCTTGCCTTTTCCAGGGTGTCGTTTCCCTCCTTGTATTGGAGTTTTCCCTCATCATTCTTTGCAGAGCTGGGTTTGTGGAAAGATATTGTGTAAATTTGGTTTTGTCATGGAATGTCTTGGTTTCTCCATCTATTGCAATTGAGAGTTTTGCTGGGTATAGTAGTCTTGGCTGACATTTGTGTTCTCTTAGAGTCTGCATGAGATCTGTCCAGGATCTTCTAGCTTTCATGGTCTCTGGTGAGAAGTCTGGTGTGATTCTGATAGGTCTTCCTTTATATGTTACTTGGCCTTTTTCTCTTACTGCCTTTAATATTCTTTCTTTAGTGCATTTGGGGTTTTAATTATTATGTGGCAAGAGGTATTTCTGTTCAGATCCAGTCTGTTTGGAGTTCTGTAGGCTTCTTATATATTCATAGGCATCTCTCTCTTTAAGTTGGGAAAGTTTTCTTCCATAATTTTGTTGAAGATATTTGCTGGCCCTTTCAGTTCTAAATCTTCACTCTCATCTATACCTATAATCCTTAGGTTAGGTTTGGTCTTCTCATTGTATCCTGGATTTCCTAGATGTTCTGGGATACAAGCTTTTGGCAATTTGCATATTCTTTGACTGTTGAGTCAATGGTTTCTATGGTATCTTCAGCATCTGAGATTCTTTCTTCCATCTCTTGTATTGTGTTGTTTATATTTGCATCTATGGCCCCTGATTTCTTCTCAAGGTTTTCTATCTCCAATGTTGTTTCCCTTTGTGATTTCTTAGTTGTTTCTACTTCTGTTATTATATCCAGGATGGTTTTGCTCAGTTCCATCATTTGTTTGTTTGTGTTTTCCTGTAATTCTTTAAGAGATTTTTGTGTTTCCTCTTCCATGACTTCTGCCTCTTGACTCAAGTTCTCCTGCATTTCTTTAAGTTTTTTTTTTTTTTTTTTTTTTTTTTTTTTGCGTTTCTTCTTTATTGGCTTCTATCTCTTGAGCCTTATTCTCCCGCATTTCTTTAAGTGATTTTTGTGTTTCCATTATACAGGTTTCTAGCTTATTCATGTTCCCCTGTATTTCTTTAAGAGATTCATTTATGTCCTTTTTGTATTCTTCTAGCAGCATCATGACCAGTAATTTTAAATCCAAATCTTGTTTCTCTAGTGTGTTGGCATAACCAGGACTTGCTGATGTTGGAGAGTTTGGTTCAGATGCTGCCATATTGCCTAGATTTCTGTTAGTAGCATTCCTGCGTTTGCCCTTTGTCATCTTGTTCTCTGGAGTTAGTTGGTCTTGTCTCTGGCTGGTGTTTGAGCCTCCTGAGGGGCTCTGGGGCTATTTCTGCAACACTGGATGGCTGGGTTTCCCCTGTAGCAGATTGCTGATGTGCTGTCCTCCTCTTGGGTGCCCTTGCAGCCCTAGTGTGCTTTGCCCCAGATTGTGTCTGTGAACCAGATTGTGCCTGTTTGCTCTCCTTCAGGGAGTGCTGAAGGATCTATGCTGCAGGGGCCTTTTCCACATACTGATCACTCTGCTGGGCAGCCGATCTCCCAACCGGGTTGGTACACACAAGGCTAGCCTAGCTGCTCAGGCCCTGAGTCTAGGCAAAAGCCTGGGAGGCCAAGGTCCAAGCAAAGTTCCCCTTGGGCTATGACTGTTAATTGGGTCTGTCAGGTAGCCAGGATTGCAGACGTGCGCGCTCTCCCTGAAAGTGCTGGGAGAGTCTGCTGGGCTAACAACCTCCTAGCCAGGTTGACACACAGATAGCTCACCGAGCAGCCCAGTTCTTCGGGTCAGTCCAGGGCCTGTTGGGGCCTAGACCCCCGCTATGTTAGCCTCAGGCTATGCCTGTTAGCCGACTTTGCCTGCTAGAACTCTCTGGCATCCTGTAGGCAAAAGGCGCGCGCTCCGGGCCCGGGCAAAAAGCCTCCTGGCTGGGTTGGCACCCCTATGGTCCCCGAACAGCCTAGGGCCTGGGTGCAGGCCAACACCCGTTGGGCTTAGACCCCCGCGATGTTGGCCTCAGGTTATGTTTGCGTACCTCAGTCTGTCTGATCTCTCTGGAGTCCGAGAACCAAGATGGAGGTGAGTCTCTAGTGACTGGCGGGAAGCAGAGTTCTGAAGTGGCTTCTGTGCGATGAAAGGCACCGTAAATCCGCTGCTGCTTGCAGCCCGGCTGGCCAGGGATGGTCAGTGGTCGTAGGCCCAGGGCCTGCCTAGACCCTGTCACCTTGGTTCCACTGCTGATGGCCCTTCAGCTGGACCAGCCACTGCTGCCACTGCTGCCGCTGCTCCCATTTCCTTATTCTTAGGCTATTGCCTCAGTTACCACTAACAGTAAATACGGCATTATCATTTCTCTCCTAAAATACATCCTTCCCTTTTTCTTTCAGCTCTGGTTGGGCACATTGTTACTCAATGACTCCATTTCTTAGGACCAGGCTGGTTCCTGTAACCAAGCTCCAGCTTGTGAAATGAGAGTGTATAAGGACCACTTCAATGCTGTGATAAAATAGATTCTCTTCACTTCATTTCTCTTCACTCCACTTCTCCCCCTCCTGTCTCTCTAGAAAGCAGACGTAATGATGGGAACCTCAGCCGCTCTTTTAGATTTTAAATGGAAGTAGGAAGAGGCAGAGCAACAATGTAGAAGGAGTAGAGGTCCTGAGGAGGTGCAGCCTGCAACTAAGGTCTAGCTTACCCTTGGATGAATACTTGCAAAATCAACAAACACTTGCCTTTTTAAAGCTTGTTGTTAGAACTTAGGAATGGACACATATCCATATTATAGTTAATGTGGCCAGAGGCATCGTCAACGGTAAACAACGGCTTGTCAGTCATCCTCAACTTTGGGTTCTATGGAAACTTTCTCATGATGAAGGGAAGCATTGCTTCCTGTGCCTCCTCCCCCAATTTTAAGCTTTTTGAACTTCAGCCACTTTGTCCAGCAAATATAGCAGCTTTTTCAGTAAACAGATGTGGGAGCTAACTACAGGGAGACTTCTTGAGTACTTGACCCACGATGGCAGAAACAAAAGCCTGGAGTTGCATAGAGAGACATGGAACATTCTAACGAGTATGGAAAGGTCAGGATTCTGCTTTACACGCTGCTTGGGAAGTGGTATGAGGCCTTTCTGTAACATTTAAATAATAGTACCCTGCTGGCTTCCACTCTGAGGTTCATGCCACTCTTCCTAAATAGAAGCAGAAATCAAAGAAAACAGCTGAGTTAGAGTGTGTGACACTCACTTTTGTTACTAACCAAATGGCAGTTTTTTTAAGTTGTCACACTGAACAACTGCTTGAAAAGTATGCTTCTCTTTTTCTAATTAAACATAATCCCTATTTCATAAATTCGAGTGAACTGAGTCAAATGCAATTCTGTTGTAACAATTGCCTCTTCCCAGCTCACAGTTGACTATTCCCATGTGCGAGAGATTGAAGCACAGGAGAGCAACTGGCTTTTGCTAAACATTTTGGAATGCAGAGAATCCATCACAGTGAGGATGCTGTGGGCCTGCAGTTACATTCAGATACAATGATCCTAACTGGCTGTCATAAATTACCACGTATATGAGAGCCTTGACTACAGCGGGTGTTTTTCTGAACCTAAATTTCTTCTTTCTTTAGGATAAAGAGAAAATCCTAATTTTTTTTTCCTTCTCCAGCTCATATTCTCTGAGTAGGAGGAAAAAAACAAACTGCTAGCTCTGTACTATACATACTAAGAGTACCTTTACTGTTGATTTTCTCTATCCATCCAGAATACTAAAAAACATCAATTGAAATTGTTAGAAGAAAAAGAAATACACACATATGACTTGGGGTAGAGTGCCCTTGAAACATGACCATTTTCTTCCATGTGTGTTAGAAAAGCAAAACCCTCCTAACTTCCCCCCTCTGTTTTGGTACTTATCAGGACAAGTGTATCTTTGACAGAATGAGGATGACCATTGAACAACTCAGCTGTTGGGACGATTGCTTTGAAGTCCTTGTAAGGTTAGCCTAAAGCAGCCCAAGAAATGAGCAAGAAGATTCGTCACAGAACTTTGAACAGAACTAAGCAGACCACAGCCAAATGGATAATGTTTCACAAAGAACTTGTAATCTCTGAATGCAGGGCTTTTTCCTACCACATACATTCCATAATGGCTATAAATTCCATTAGCACTAAATATCCACTGAGCTCTAAGCCAAGGAGAGGGACAAAATATCAAAACAGCCTTGTGTGTTTCAACTATTATTTAGAGAGTGGTTCCTCTGTGCCAGGCACTTAGGCGATGAGAGGACTCAGTAAAAAGACACAGTTCCTGCAGCCTCTATGTGCTTTGAGAAGTAGTGATTTTAGACCTTGAAATAAATAATTTCAGTGTGTAGACAGTACAATGGAAAACACACACAAGTGCATATGAAAGTGGGATTATGGAAGTGGTTGGGTTCAAATTCTAACCCTACTGGGTACTAGCTAACATAACTCAGTTTCCTCATTTCTAAGCTGTGAACAATAATTTTACCTGGCTTCTAGGACTGCTGTCTGGATTAGATTAGAGAATGTATTGAAATCATTTTGAAATCAAGTTTGATGTAAAGTACTCAATAATTTATAGTTATCGATTATTTCTTAAATGACAGAGTTCTTCAAAGGAACAAAAGGGAGAGACTTTACCACATAGGACTATTCTGTACTGCATCCTGGAAGGAAACCACCTGGAACAGAAGAGGGTCATCTGACAGTTAATAACATAGGTGTAAAAAAAAGTGAAACCAAGCGATGAGCACAGTTTAGTATTGTCCAGGGTAAAGAAGCTCCTGGGTGCACTAACCATTTGCTGGGTATATATGCACTATAATCTGAATGGAAGATGTAAATTTTACCTAAATATTGTGGCATCACAGAGACAATATCAGTAGGTACAGAACCAGATTACACATATCCCATAAGCAATAGCAACACAGGAAAGGAATTTATCCAAGGTGCATGCTCCAATTTGTCCCCATTAGAAGGTGACTCCTTCTCGATGAGGACAGGGATGAAATTGGAGAAAGCTGAGAGTAGGCACAGTGACATCTCTCAGAAGACTACTGTGGAAGCTCAGGCCTCCAAAAATAAAGTAATGGTAGGGTCTGCAGAACTAGGAGGCGGGGGTAGATACAAAATCTATTTTAGATGTTAAAGTCCTTAAGACTTGATATTTGATTTGTGTAGAGTGACTGAGGAAAGGAAATTGAATTTTTTCCAGGATTTATATTTGAGAAACTGTGGGTATGACACATTACTTAAGAAAGAAACCTAGAGGAAAAATACATTTCAATGAGAAGGTTCTGAGTTCACAATTGATCGCCCATAGGACAGACATCTAAATAAACATCTCAGATAAGTGTTTAGACATTCCTGTGCAACTCTTGGGAAAGAAATTGAATACACTCTTAGCTGGTGTATTGTGGTGGGATGAAACTGCCCAGGGAAAGAAGAAGGAAGAGGAGGAGGACCAGGAGAAAGAAGAGATAATCCTGGGGTACAGCCATAGAAGTGTCAGAACTTGATCAGAGAGCAGGTGAAATCTCTGGAGGAAAATCAAGAGTACTGCAAGGTGTTCTGGAAACCTGGAGGGTTTTGTTATTGTTTGGTTGGTTGGTTTGGTTGGTTTTGGTTTGAGTTTTTTTGTTTGCTTGTTTTTGGGTTTTGGTTTGGTTTGGTTTGGGGGGGGGGGTTTGAGGGGATTGTTGGTTTTGGTTTTTGTTGTTGTTGTTGCTGTTTGTGCCAAACAAAGGCACCAGCATATTTATCAAGGAGGAGGTGATGCTAAAACTTACCAAGAACTAAAGAGCTGGTGAGTGGGCGGGGACTGAACACCATCCTTTGAAGTCTTTAGGCCTGTGGTGTTCTTAACCAGAGCCAATCACTGAAGTGGTGTGGGCACAAGCAGATTGTACAGAAATGAAAAGTCAACAGGAGATGAGGACGTCTGGCTTTGAAGTGGAGCAACCTGCTAGGGCAGCAGCTGCCAGGGCTTAGATGGCCCTGAGAAGGCATGGGTGGTTTCTTTCAGACAGGAAACACTACAGAGTACGTTCAAATGGCTGGGAATGACAAGTAGGTGGCAATTGTAAGACTCCTCAGCTATTGAGGAGTTCCAACTTTCAATACACACACAATTATTTGTGTTTCTAAGGAATATTTATTGAGGGTCTAAACTAACCCAAGTGCTGTAACATACAGAAATACTTGTAGATATTAAACCAGATAGTAAATCATGAAATAATAAGTCCATACCATGAGTAAAATTAATCTTTTAAAGAAGAATCAAACGTGTAAGTCTGGTCAGAGATAAAAACTAGAGGTTTTTAGTGGAGGTCACAACCTAGATTTGACCTTAACTTACTGAAATATGTCAGAACAGGCTTTTCAGAAAAAAGTATTTCTTCTCTAGGTTTCCTGTAAATACCATATTTTAAGCATTTTGTATCATTTCCCCATGTCGAGAAAAGCTCAAACATTCAAGAAGAAATTCCATAAATATTTATTGATTGATTTTTATTTCATTTGTGTGAAATGTTTTATATACAAAGCACAAATGTTACTGCTAGCCATTGTGACAAAACAGTGATATATATTTGGGGTCAACTGAATGGTTAGGGTCACCCATCAGTGTCACAATGCTGTCTCCACAACACAGAATGTAACTGAATCATGGTAAATACAACCATTCAGTTGCCACATAAAATAGATGCATTGGTCTCTATACAATACACAATCGTCTTTAGCTGTGAAGTGATTAAATTGCCAAACTCAAATTTTGAGTTGAAATATGTTGAATTGTGTTGGTGTTGTGAGCTGATTGGAATGCCTGCTCATTGGAATGTCTCTGGGAGGCAGAGCATTTGTACAAGGTGGCCAATCTACTGTTCTTGGGAACAAATGTGCACCAAACAGCTTCATTCTCTGCAAAGCCCAGTTGGTGCTGTTTCATTGCTACTGCACCTACAGCCTCAGGCACAGATATACTGAGACTAAAGAGGCAGAAAGCAGCTAGAATGCCATCCTATCCGCTGCAATTTTTTAACTAAAGAAACTTACTAGCATGTCAGCCAACTGATATTAACTTTACATCTCCATGGTAGAGGTCACCAACGTGTCTGTGTTTTAGAGATAACATAATTTCTTATAAGAAGAATGGGGTAAAGAATATTTTAAGCCATAGACTCAGGATAAATATTAGGGGGAAATTAGATCTGATCATTTGGAAACTGATAACTAGATTTAGATCTGGGGCAGAGGTAACTCTCCTTTAAGTCACTCTTATAGTTTGGGTTCAAAAGAAAATGAGAATCAAATCTTTAGTTTAAGCTATTAAAAAATGTAAACCTGGGCTAGGGAATTTAGAGGCTGTGTAACTTCTTTGGAAAATGGCTCCTGAGAACACACTACTCTAGTAGGGAATTAAGGTCTAGCACTGGGCACTAAGAGAAAAGCACCAGAGTTCCATTGGAAATGAAAAGGATAGAGAGTCCTGCAGGGGACAAAGTGCTAGAGAAGAAGATGCCCAAGCCAGGGAGCATCCAGAGCCAAGGCCAGGAAATGGGGTCTCTAGGCAGATTTCTCATCTCCTGCCATGCCAGAATGACAGGCAAAGAAGGGCTGGCATCCAGCAGGGAAAGGGACTGTGTCTCGCTTCTACCAGAGACAGAACTTAAGCAGGGAAGGGGTAGGCAAATGACCCATAATGGGATTTAGAAAGGCTCACCTCCCCAGTGCCAGGCTCCCCTGGTTCCTCTCACACCCAGGATTTAGCGTGAGGTTTATCTTGAGTCTGTGGTTTGTGCCTCCCTCCCCCTTGTCTGGACTTGAAGGCCCCAAATGAAACATTTAGGGGAAGCAGGAAGTGTGCTCATTTCTCCCAGAACCCACTCACCTCCCACAGAGCCTGGCAAGTGTAGGCAACCTTCTGAAACTAAAAGATGGTTGAACATCGTTAGACTTTAAAATTGAGGAGGCATAGATGAAGGGAAATACTAAGAAAACTGCATTTATCTGTTGACTTAAGAGGCACATGTTGAGGATTCATTATGTGGCATATGTTGGGCTAGGTTAAAAGACAAAGAGCTATACTATTGTCCCTCTTTGGGGGAAGAATGTGGCTACCTCCAGTACTAACTTGTCTCCACAACCAAATAAATCTTTAGAAAATATCCAGTCCATGAATCAGAGAAGTCCAAAAGATCGTTGAGCTCATAGTAGCATAGTAATAAGGATAAATCTACTATTAAGCATTAGTTGGAAAAGAAAGTATAATCAATTTAAAGGCATGACCAAAACCATTTAAAAACAGAAAATAAAACCCAGTAAACTACAATACATGTTTGAAAACAATACCTAGAACTCTCCTGGGATCTCTAACTCGTGAGACTTAAACTCTGAGAGGAAAATGGGAAAGAGACAGAAACAGAGCACTATCTTGGTCCGTAATTTGTGACTAACAGAAATCTCAGAATGAGAAAGAGAGACAGAAAGAATATCACAATAATGATAAAGACTTTTAGTCAGCCTAGAAAATGGCTGGATACTTGTAGCAATGCACAAGTCACAGGAGATTCTACTGTGCATATGAATATTATAGGAACTTTTTTAAAAGTTTAAAATGTGGAAAAAGACCAAGGTTGGAGTGTTATTATTATCTTATTGTAAGAGTTTCCATGAAACGACAGCACCCAGATAGAGTGGTATTGATGTGAAGAGAAAAAAATAGCACCTAGAACCTGTACTCTCCTACAATGTTGAGTTTCCTTCTTACACTTTTTCAAAAAATTACTTTTATTAATTAAGTGTGTCTTGGCAGTTCATATATTCATACTCCTCATCTTCATCCTCTCTATCTCTGTCCTAACCCTACTAACAATCCCTTCCTCCCTCAGGTCCCTTTCAATGTTCATGTCCTTTTGCATTGTTGTATAAGCCACTAATCAACTTAATCAGTGTTATCAATTTAATCATAGAACTCTCAATGGCACCTAAAATAATGACTCCTCTTCTCTCAACTAATATAGCCAACACTTGAGCAAGCATGGCTAGAGCCTATAAGCCCCTCTCCAAGCTAAGACTGGCTATTGATGGCCCGGGCTTATATAGGGCCAATATCAAGAACCTCAGCTTCTGTAAGTGCACAACTACATGTGCTGGGTGTGCCATGTCCAGAGGACAGCATTTTGCTGCCTCTTTCCTATCTTCGAGAACTTAAGCCTACCTGCCATATGTGAAATATCCCCTGAGCCTTGGAAGGGCAGAATAAATGTCTTATTCAGAGATGGACAATCCGTACCCTTTTCCTCCACACTGTAAGCAGCCAAAAGTATCTGCAACTGATTGTTGTAAAGAGAAGTTTCCCCAATCAGTACTGAGGGTAGAAGTTGTCTGTTGATACAAGTTTACAAGGCAGCTTGAAGCCATTAGACTCCCTTATTTTTTATACATTGGCAAATAAAAGTTATACCTAGTTAAAATATACATTTTGACCTATATGTGTCCCTATGGAATGGCTACACCAAGCTAATTGATGTGTTCATTCCCTGATACTGTTCTTATCTGTGTGTGTGTATGTGTGTGTGTGTGCTAAAGACTTTTAAAATTCACTCTTAGTTTTCAACTGCATGATACATCTGTAAACATTGTTATCCTACAATGGAGATCCTGAACTTAGGGTAACTTCAGTTTTGTGCCCTACAACTCTAGTTGTCCCCACCTTCTCTGCCTTCAGGATTGACATTTTAGAATTGACATCTAACTGAGATGATGAATATTAGCATTTCTGTATCTGCCTTCTTTTACTTAGCTCAGTGTTCTCCAGGTGCATCTGTGGTGTTGCAATCAACAAGACCTTGTTCTTTTGTAAAGGATGAAGAGTATTTGAATGTAAATCTATGCAACATTTTCTATATCCACTGATGGGTACTAAGATTCAATCTAATCTTAGCTATTGCATATAAGGCTATAATTAACATTGTCAAATACTATTCTTTATTTTGATTATCTATTAGATGTAGAACTTCTGTCTCATGTGGATATTCATCTTCACACTGTCTTCTATAAGAGTATACTAAGTTACATGGATAAATTAGTATACAAACATTCCTTTCCTTTGAACCCTTGCCAACAAACTTTAGGCTTTTTTTGATAATAGTCAACAAGCATGAATTTTTCTATGGCTTTGATTTGCATATGTATAATTGTTAGTGAAATTGATTACTACCTGGCGTACACAAACACATATACACATATACATGCGCGCGCGCGCGCACGCGCGCACGCACACACACACACATACAGATGCACACAATCACACCATTCAACATTAATAAATCTTCTTTTAGCTTACAAATATCTTTTTTAGTCCCTTCCCTGTGTTTAAGTTGTTTTCAAATTTTCCCACTAAGTAAATGAATTGGCAATTCAGATCCCTAGTAAAATATGACACCAGTTCTGTATTTTCAGAATACATAAACAACTGTGTTTCTATACGAAAAACATAAAATAAGAGGGGGCAAATGACATAATCAGCTAAAAAAGAGTGAGTACAAATGGAAATCAGAGAATAAATTGTACTTAGTATTATACAACATTATGAAAATGCAATATATAACAAGTCCATGCTTCACCCTACATGTCTACAAATACCATCCCTGACAGCACTAAATGCTGTTACTAAGGGGAAGCAATGGAAATGTTCCTACATTTCTCCTATGGGTGTAAAATGACAAGTCTGTTTTGGAAAATAGTTTGCCAGATTCTTACACTGTTAAAACTATACCACTCTATTACCCAAGAATTTTTCTTAGAAACAATGATGCATATGCACAAAAAAAATTTTTTCATAAGAATGCCCATAGCAGTTTGGCCCATAATTACCCACGAGACCAACCACAGAAATGAACATTTGATTATATGTAATTATATGTCAATAGGAATAAAATTAAAGGCTAAAAACTGCAGAAAGGTTTGAGTGTGAAAACTTATAATATAGCCCATGTCCTAAATAAACTTAATTTTTAACCTCATAGTTAGCATAATTTTCTAAATACAATAATGAAGAATTCATTTTCTTTAAATTAACGTAACTGTCGTATATAATTTTCTTTCAATGATATTTAATCATACCATATGATGTAATCACATCTCTGGTAAATGTATAAGCAATGGATCCAGAATTCAATATCTAGCAAGTTGACATGAGTGCCTGGAAGTGATAAAATGACACTCTCATATGTGGAAGAATTCACCAGCCATGCTGCTAGCAGCTACCCTATCAGAAAGTTATCTATTCCAAGTCATTATAAAGCAAGGGGGAGGGGGTAGAGTCAACTGAGTATAGGAAAGTTCCATAGAAAACTACTGATTGTGCTATCAAGATGTGAAATATCAGCATCTAGCATAAGATATCCAAATGTTGGTGTGTTGTCATTTTTGATCACCTGCTTTTATATTCTCTAACACACAATCTGAATTTCATTTCCATAGGACTTGTCCTTCTCTTAATTGTAAACAATGATGCAAAGAGGAAAGAAGAGATTCAAAGAAATCAGCATGTGAGTGTAGACCCTATTGCCTAGAAGTCTATATGAATATATTCTCTCCAAATCCAGCTCCTTCCTTTATAAATCTAATACAGTCCTCCAAAGGTCACTGGGAAAATTACATATGATATTCCCCTAAAACCTTTCCAATATAGTGGCTAATGAGAAAATATAGCAACTGCACATGTTTTAAGAGGTGATTTTTTATTACTTCTCAGCCTTTTGTCTAAGGTCAGACGGGAAGACGGGCTTTCCCTGAGACTTTTGCTTTCTAGCTGAAGAGTTAGACATCTATCAAGAAGTGCACCAAGAAGTCTCACAAGACAGAATACAGTTAATACAGCCGACTCCATCAATTCAGTTACTCAAAGGAAAATGAGTTTCTAGTTGCAGAAGCTCAGTTAGTGCACTAGTCCTGAAGCCCAGGCTGGGTTATCACCTTCTAGTGTTTCCTTAAGAGCTAAGAAGACTGGTAAAACCACTCTGGAAATCAGTTCGGTGGGTCTTCAAAAGATTGAACATAGTTCTACCTGAGGACCCAGCTATACCACTCCTGGGCATACACCCAGAAGATGGTCTAACATGTAATAAGGACACATACTCCACTATGTTCATAGCAGCCTTATTTATAATAGCCAGAAGCTGGGAACAACCCAGATGTCCCTCAACAGAAAATGTGATACATTTACACATCACAGCTTTTAAAAATCAATGAATTCATGAAATTCTTAAGACAAATGAATAGAACTAAAAAATATCATCCTGAGTGAAGTAACCCAGTCACAAAAGAACACACATGGTATGCACTTGCTGATAAGTGGATATTAGCCCAGAAGCTCAGACTACCCAAGATACAATTCACAGACCACAGGAAGCTCAAGCAGAAGGAAGAGCAAAGTGTGGATACTTTAGTCCTTCTTAGAAGGGGGATCAAAATACCCATGGCTCACAGCCAACCAATGGACTAAGCACGGGTCCCCAGTGGAGGAGTTAGAGAAAGGACCCAAGGAGCTGAAGAGGTTTGCAGCCCCATAGGAAGAATAATAATATGTACTAACCAGTACCCCAAGAGCTCCCAGGGACCAAACCACCAACCAAAGTGTACACATGGAGGGATCCATGGTTTACATATGTAGCAGAGGATGGCCTTTTCGGACATCAATGAGAGGAGAGGCCATTGGTACTGTGAAGGGAAATGCCAGTGTAGGGGAATGGCAGGTCATGGAATGTGAAGTGGGAGGGGGGTTGGTAAGCAGGGGAAGGTGGGATGGGATAGAGGGGTTTTGGAGGGGTAACGAAGAAAGGTGATTACATTTGAAATGTAAATACAGCAAATATCTAATTAAAAAATATTATACAAAGAAAAATGAAAAAATGTTCCAGCCGACATTTGCACCAGGGAGCTAGGCAGCTCCACACCCTTCTGTGTGCAGCCCTACAGCCCACCAGGAGAGAGTGATCTCCCTGCAGTTCCTGCACTTCTGAGAGTGAAGGTAAGAGCTCCACCTTCTCTCCAATATCTCTCTGGACAGGAACAGCTAGGAGCACACAGGGCATACAATCAGTGGAGCAACTGGGACAAGAGCCTTCCAGGTGCCATTTACACCAAGGAGCCAGGCCTTCTGTGCACAGACCCTGACAGAAGAGAGTTGGTGTCCCAGGAGTATGGACACAGACTTACAAAGCCATAGGAGAGACAAGCTCCAGCCAGAGATAGCAAGAACAACTAACACAAGAGATAATTAGATGGTGAGAAGCAAGTGCAAAAACCCTACCAATAGAAACCAAAGCTACTTGGCAACATCAGAACCCAGTTCTCCCACCTCAGAAAGTCCCAGATACCCCCAACACACCGGAAAAGCAAGAGTTGGATTTAAAATCGCATCTCATGATGCTGATAGAGGACTTCAAGAAGGACATAAATAACTCCCTTAAAGAAATACAGAATAACATGGGTCAGCAGGTAAAAGTCCTTAAAGAGGATACACAAAATTCCCTTAAAGAAATACAGGAGAACCTGGGTCAACAGGTAGAAGCCCTTAAATAGGATACACAAAAATAATTCCTTAAAGAATTACAGGAAAACATAAACAAGTGAAGGAACTGAACAAAACCATCCAAGATCTGAAAATGGAAGTAGAAACAATGAAGAAATCACAAAGGGAGACAACTCTGGAGATAGAAAACCTTGGAAAGAAATCAGGAGTCATGGATGCAAACATCAACAACAGAATACAAGAGATAGAAGAAAGAATCTCAGGTGTTTAAGATACCATAGAAAGCATTGACTCAACAGTCAAAGAAAATGCAAAATGCAAAAAGCTTGTAATCCAAAATATCCAGGAAAACCAGGACACAATAAAAAAGCCCAAACCTAAGGATTATAGGTACAGAAGAGAGCAAAGATTTACAAATTAAAGGGCCAGTAAATATCTTCAACAAAAGTATAGAAGAAAATTTCCCTAACCTAAAGAAAGATATGCCCATAAAAATACAAGAAGTCTACAGAACTCTAAACAGACTGGACCAGAACAGAAAGTCCACCCGGCACATAATAATCAAAACACCAAATGTACTAAACAATGAAAGAATATTAAAAGCTATAAGGGAAAAAGGGCAAGTAACTTATAAAGGCAAACCTATAAGAATTACACCAGACTTTTCACCTGAGATGATGAAAGATCCTGGGCAGACCTCATACAGACCCTAAAAGAACACAAATACCAGTCCAGACTACTATACCCAGCAAAATTCTCAATCAGCATAGATGGAGAAACCAAGATATTTCATGATAAAACCAAATTTACACAATATCTTTCCACAAATCCAGCCCTACAAAAAATAATAGATGGAAAATGCCAACACAAGGAGGGAAACTACACCCTAGAAAAAGCAAGAAAGTACTCTTCTTTCAACAAACCTAATAGAAAGTAACCACACAAACATAAAAATAACATCAAAAATAACATGAAGCAATAGTCACTATTCCTTAATATCTCTTAACAATGGACTCAATTCTCCCAATAAAAAGACAGGGACTAACAGAAATATTTTTCATGTAAATCTTCAATTTTATCAGAAAATGTTTGTAATTCCTCTTTCAATTAATTTAGTAATATTTTTATGTCTACCATTTTATCTGCATAATTTTCCATGACAATCTTCAATTTTAACATGTTTTTCTATATATATTTCAATTTTATCAGAAATATTTTCCATGTAAATCTTCAATTTTACCACAAAATGTTTATAATTACACTTTCAATCAACTTAGAAATATTTTTAGGCCTATCATTTCATCTGTGTAATTTTCCATGATAATCTTCAATTTTAACATGTTATTCTATATTTTTCTATGATTTTATCAGAAATATTTTCCACATGAATCTTCAATTCTATCATAAAAATAAAAAATAAAAATATAAAATAAAATAAAAAAGAGCTAAGAAGACATCAAGAACCTAGAAGCAAGAAGTTTGGTTTTAAAGATGTGTGTTTTGGTCAAACATGGCCTAGAATTTCACCTAGAGGGTGTACAAAGAGTACGGTGTTTAATAGGACTGTTCCTCCTGAGGAATGAGTCCCAAGGGGTAGAGTCCATGTGCTTCCAAAAGAAACAAAAGGCAGGCATTTTTACCTTCATCTCCATCAACAGCTTTTATAACCTAAAATTTATTTATATGACTTAGGAACAATCCAACTGTTTTGTTCACATAACTCAGAAGAGTTGACTGTAAAAAGAAAAATGAACTAGAAACAAAGACTGGCCAATGGGCATGGCCAGAACCCACAGCATCCCCACACTACCCAACCTCGGGGGGGGGGGGGGGGGGGGCTCCTTTTAAACTTAGACAATTATTTTAACATGGAAGGTTAGTATTCAAGGAAAGAATCTGTGTTTAATTGCCTTGCAACCTGGACATTATTTAAGTGGAACTCAGTACATCTTAATTACAGTAACATTTCAGTCCAATGTCATACAAAATCCATTAGAAATCATGTCATGTCCAGTCTTTGAGAACATTGACAATCTCTCAGTCTCCCTGGTCTCAGGAAATAACCGTGGCTGTGCTATTAACCCACTGCACCACTTGAAGGGACAGCAAAGGAAACTGCCTGAGAGCAGCTGATGGTCTTAACAGGCTGTCACCAAATAAAGCCAAAATGCTCCCTTATCTGCACCCATGTTTCTTTCCAAACTTGACTTGGCCTCTTTCAGTCACATTCTTTATCTTTAGAATACGGCTGGTTGTATGACTTGCTCTGATGTTCTGAATGAAGCAGGTCAGAAGTGACTGTGCTACAAGGGATGCTACAACTCTCATTTCTCTCTCAGAAGCCATGAGGGAAGTCCTGGAGTTGCTCATCCTATCTCAACCAATGCTATCTCCGGCCCACCCCCAGTCTTCCTCCAGCCCATCCCCAGCCCACCCCCAGTCCACCTCCACCCCAACCCCAGCCCAGCCCACCCCCAGCCCACCTCCAGCCCAACCCGAACCCACCTCCAGCCCACCTCCAGTTCACCCCTAGCCCACCCCTAGCCCACCTCCAGTCCACCCCAGCCTACCTCCAGTCCACCTCCTCCAGCCCACCTCCAGCCCAGTATATGCTTGGTCTTAGACCCATGAGACAGCTCAACAGAAAAGATTTGCCAGATTTGCAGATCTGTCACCCACTGAATAAAGAATAATTGTCTTATATAAATGCATTTCGGCATAGTTCCTGAGAGGGCAACAGATAACTGATATACAGAATGCAGGTGGTATCTATAGATATGGATGTCAGGAAAATAGGTTTTTGTTTATCTTTAGAAGAGGAAGCTTTACTTAATAAGTCATGAGCAAATTTAACCTAAAATTTCTACTAAAATTATGCAAGACATTGTTATGGATAATAAAATTGTCATGGTTTATAAGAATCCTAAATAACATGATCTTGTGTTCCACTTATGCCACACATACTTGTGCCTCTGGGTAAATTAATATTCACAATAGTTCTGTACACAGCACGATTTTCTAAACAGCTTTGGAATCACTGACAATTTCTTACATGGGAAATATTCTTTAAGTCATACACCCGTTTTCTTGAAATGTAGCATTTCTTCCACCTAGGCTAAATGTAATTCAATCTGATTTTCTTAAGTCATTTTGAGGATCTGATGAGATGGCCCAGCAGCTAGGAGCACATACCACTCTTCTAGAAGACCCCAGCTCAGTTTCTAATATCTATATCAGCTGACTCACAACTGCCTACAACACAAGTTCTAAGCCCCCAGTGCCTCTTGATTCTAAGGACACTGGCACATGCATGCACAGACACATAGGTACACAGATACACTCATGTACACAATTAAACACTTAAGTCATATTTTATCAATCTTTTTGAGATTATTGTGTTTAGTTTCCTAACTCAAGAGCCCTCTATTCTCTCCACTATTTCATTCATGATAGTAATCACCTATCTATCTATTTATATCTAAATAAGATCAGATCTTATTTATATATAATTGATCCGTTAGAAGTGTGCATTAGAATGCTGATGCAGGGATCATGAACCAAGAATTATGCTTTATCTAATCCTCGTTACCTCTTTGTTAATCCAAACATGATAAAGTACAGAGAAAGAAAAGAAATCATTACATTTAGGGGACTCTGTTCATGGCAAAATAATCCTGCTCATTTGAAAATTTTGTCCACACAATGCTGCTAACTCTGTTGTGCTTAACTCTCCATGTTGTTTGTGATCCTTGCTTCTTATGCTTCTCCTTTGTCTCTGGATGAATATTTCTCAGGCTCTAGTTGCACCCTGCTGGAACAGCAAACTCTCATTCTTCCTTAGCAGCACTGGGATACCAAGGCAGATACTATACAGGCTCCATGGACCAATCATCTTTGCTACTCTGTAGCAGGCATTTCCATTTCATGCTTCAATAGACTATATGTAATTACATCCCTATTATTGCCTCTAGGCAGCAGCCATGTTGAGGGCCCACACTCAACATCACACACTGCTGGGAAAAAGTATAGCCAAGGCTACCCATGTCTGCAGGTATCATAGGCAGAGTGTCGTTACCTCACGTCAAGACTCTAGAGTCTACCACATACCTCCATCAAAGCATTTGGAAGTCACCCCTCATAGAAGCACTGATCACCAAAGTTAGTGGCACATGGTGCAATCCATGGACTAGAGATTATTACAGAATAACTGGCATAATAGGCTCATGTTTTCTGTGGGAGGAGTCTGTCTCTGATATAAATATGCGTGTTCAGGAGTTGAGTTGCAGAGCAATCCATAGACCAGGGTCTGAGCTAATTCTTTACATTACAGACCTGAGACATTGTCTGGTAAAGCTTCCCATGCAATTCTCTCCAATCATATCTTGCTGCCCTTCAGAAAAAATCAATAACTCCATTATCTTCTCTGGGGATGAGCTCCTCCCCAAGGCACCCGAACTTCTCATGCTGTGTTCTAAATAAAGACTCAATTTTCGTCTTGCTTTTCCTTGTTAGTAATAAACTATCAGAATTGTTTTATAGCTTCAAGAAAGTTATACACCAAGAGCCAAGGAGACAAGCTTTAGTGTGGTTTCTAATGCCTTTGCCTCTGATAAGCAAACCAGACGGCAGAGAACAATCAGATCAGAGTTACCCGTGATAAAGGTATGTCAGCAGTGAAAGAATGGTGCCCAGGCAAGACAAGAGAAGGAGAGGAGCTGGTTCTCTAGTCTAAGAGACAGGATACAATTAAAATCACAGATGTAAGAGGTATCCACACCAAGCATGATGAAACTGTAGTGACTCCAGCTGAGGACAACCCAGCAGACACATAAACACTACTTGAAAACAGTGACTAACCAGGCATCTGTTCTCTGTCCTTTCTAATTCTGTCTTACCTTCAGCATCCCTCTTCAGCATCCCTCCATTCTGGAGGATGTGCTTCTCCAGCAACAGCCTTGTAGCCCTGGCAGAGGCACAGCATGGTTGTGCATCAGAGGGGTTTCTCTGCCTATCAAAGGAGAACACCTAGGGCATAAAATCAAGACATTGACCTGAACCAAATGAAAAACAGAAAGGAGATTTTAAAAATTCACTATTACAAGTGAATACTGGGAGTAGGTGGTAGTGGCACATGCCTTTAATCCTAGCACCCAGGAGGCAGAAGCAGGCCGATTTCTGTGAGTTCAAGGCCAGTCTAGGCTACAGAATGAGTTCCAGGACAGCCAGGGTCATTACATGGCCAAATCCTATATAAACAAACAAATTAATTAATTAATTAATTAATTTAATTAAACACACACACAAGTAAACACTACATAATACTCTTTCCTAGTCCCACCAATGTCATGCAGGTTATCTTGGATATCAAACCCTGTGATGAATACTACTTCCTCTCAGTTGTACACCCCCATCCCAATCAACCCTTCTTCCTTGACAGACTTTAAAATACTTCAGAACAGCTATAACACCCCTCAGTCATCTTTTCTCTAGGCTAAATTTCCCTTGATCCTTCAATTAGGCAATAACCATGCCTGAACAGAGCCATTCAAACAAAGATCCCAGGAGCATCGCTGAAGCAGAGAATCCCATCTGCACACAATAGTGTAAACGTTAAATAGGGAAATCCCTCTGACATTGTCTACAAGACAGCCATCAACACAGGGGCCGTCCTAAATGGGTCTGCTGAAAAGTACACAAATTAAAAAAACTGTATCCAAGTGGAAAAATACAGTTGACTTCATCTTACAAGAAAGCTGCTGGCCCTATGTGCTGGCACTCTGCTTACCATCTATGTATTTACACGATCTCTGAGGACAGGACTTATATGCTATGTCCCTTCCCATCTTGAGTAAACAATTTGCATTTAAATCTTAAAAATAAATGCCCACAAGTTAAATGCATGGCTCATATTTAACCTATCATTTTCAAAGACAAATAATGTCTAACAAATCAGCAATGGATTTGGTTCTAAGAAACTGGCATGTTGAATGTTAATACTTTAGGATGGAGGGACTTAAAGTATGACTACACAATTCACTGATGTCGCTACACTCTAAGGAAGGTATATTCCTTATTTGATGGATATTGGGATAAGTGGGTAAAACATACAAGCTGTATTTCCAAAGTTTAGAGTTGTATTTTACAGAAGGATCCATGTTTTGACCAGGACAAAGTGTTTAGAGATATATGACACTGTCTATTTCAAGATCAAATTGGGGGAGGGCAGTTCAAATGTAATCACCTATTATAAAATTGATTTAACATACACAGATTTCGTTTTTTCAATAAATATTTATTGGACACATGCTGTGTGACACGGTGCTACCCTGAAATCTTAATTTATGCTAGTCAATTATTGCTAATCATTATCAATTATAATTAGTCAACTTTGGCTGTGATGGTTCTGTATAAGGAATAAAACTAAAATTCAATGAGTTAAAACTACTATTTATTCTTCTTCTTTAGAAGCCTTCATATAACTGGGGGTTTAGTTGGACTGCAGTTCAGGTTATAATCGATTCTGGTTTATACCTAATGCTACCCAAAGCACAATCTTCACAAAGACGTCTGAAAAAAGGTACGTGTAGAAAAACATACATCTCTCTCAAGGCCCGTTCTGTAAACAGTTACCTCTACACAAGTCCCACTGGCACAAAGAAAATATGACTTAGATCAACAGTAGAGCAGTAGGGAAATAAAACCTGGCTACTTTAGGAGAAAACACTAAAAGGTCATATGTTAAACAACTTGGCTACATAATTCTTAGAGAACAAGAAAAAATATCAAAACCGGTCTGCCACAAAGGCATGACTGTGATCACGAGCCTCGGGTAAGATGATATTGGGTTAAGGTAGTAAATACATTAGTAAGTTCAATGGAATCTGATTAAGTATTTTAATGGGTTCTAGAGAATAGATACATTTTTGAGATCACATCTGCAGCTTTTGAGAGAGGGACAGGCAAAGTTCTAAGCAGAAAGGTCAGGGAACTGCTTCAGTCCTCACAGTGAGACACAATGACAGCTGTGGAAATGATGGATCTTGTCAGGAGAGGTAGTGAAAGTCAAACCTCATTTTAACAAGTGTTATCACTATCAGATGGTGCAGCTGGGAAGAAGCGAGTGTGGGGGAACCGTTTGAGCTTCCGACTCAAATAACAAAGAAATAATGACAAAGTGGAGAGACTATCATAATCATTGGGGTTGATGCCCACAATCCATCTCCTCAAAATGACTAATTAAAACCAATAATAATAACAAAGTTCCTTCCCTCCTGGGATCCTGGGAAATGTCCAGAATGCCCGGGGGTAGTATCTGGGAAATGTCTAGGGGTAGTTCAATATTTTCTCATAATTAAGACATTTTTTCATTCAGAGTCCCTGAATGATAATAGTCATGAGATATAGAGTTCACAGAATAGTCCCACAAAACAAAGACTTGAAATTTTCTACCAGAAGCACCAAATATATTTCTCTTGAGAAGAAATACTGGCCAAGACACACCAAAGCCAAACCACACCACTCCACAGAGTACAGACAGACAGACGAATGACTGTACTGTGTGTCCTCAAAAAAAGGGGGTGGCAAAGACAAAGAGCAAACCAATCCCTCTCTCCCTCTGAACTCTAAGTGAGATGTCTGAGAATTTCTGCAGACATCCTTTGGCAATCAAGTGGCAAAACCCTAATGATGGAAGAAAAGGAGATGAAAAAAATGCGACTTTGGAAACATTGGTGAATTCCTGAACCAAACAACCTTCCGTCTCACCACCACAACAACACTTAATTTTAACTAGGTTGTTGTTGATGATGATTATTATGATAATGATAACGATGATGATGTTACATGAGTAAATAAGCATTCTAAATCATAAATGATATATTTATTAAACAAAAAATTGAGTCCCATTTGCAGAAAGAATTGCATTGGTGTCTAAGTCTCTCATTATACAGGTTTGGAGCAAATCTAAGAATAAACATTCTCTTAAATACATAGGTACATAGATTGAAAGACAACATACATACACGGGGTCATAAATAGATACATAGATTATAGGCAGATGACATATTAGATAGATGATAGAAGTAGATTCACAAATGCATAGATACACTGGTAGATAGATGCATAGTTAAATAGCTATTGAAAGTAAGTTCACTGCACTGTCACAGCTCATTAAAAATGGCACACATAAAATCACTGTGCATTTGATGAAGTGTTCCAGCCTTTTTCTCAGTCGTGGGCAAGATGACAAGTCATATCCATGTCATAAAGCACGTGTTTACTTGTGTCTCCTGTTGTCTCACAGATAATTGGAGTATTTTTCCATGCCTAACTAAATTATTATTTCTTAGAAGGCATGAATGAAATTATTCATTGCACACATACCAAATCTTCAGATAGAATGCATGGACCTCAGGGGGTTCATTGAATTCTTATGTCTCAAAACTGTCTTCACTGTTGTTGCTGGTTAGAAGACATCACATGTATAAACCCAAAGGTCACGAACTAGAAAGCCCAAAATAAGTAGCACAGAGCTTCATGTGCAGGGGGAGGGAGGGAGGGTAGGCTAAGTGAAAGTCCTCAGCTCTGCTCTCACATGGAGGGACGGGTGTTTTATTAAACCGTTGCTAATATAGAAAACAGAGGTTTCACATTAAAGTCTAGGTCTGCGCCTTCCAATGAAGACTCTGTTGCCTTTTTCCTGCCTGTCAACAAAAGGGTTGGGGTCAGGAAAGCTCCACTCTCCATCCCTAACCCACATTCCAATGAGTGCCCTTAATCTCCCTGATACCAAGCCTACTCCTCTGCAATGGTCAGGTTGAATGATGTGACCTGGTGTTAGCACTGCGTGATCTAAAAGCCTGCCATTTATTATAAGACAATAGATTACTGATGTGTGAGATTCCTCTACCCTTCTCCAAATCCTCTTCAGTATTTAGCCCTAACAGTAGCAGTCCCTAGTTTGAAGCTAAGTCAGTGTACTGCCTGGTAAAAGTTGTCTATGACTTCAAGGTAAGCCAATAGTTTTACCTCTGTGTGTGCATGTATGTACATGTGTGTACATGTGTACATGTATGTCTGCATGTGTTTACATGAGTGTGGAGGCATGATGCCAGGTCTCTTTTTTCAGTTGCTCTTCAGCTTATCATTTGAGTCACAGTCTCTCCCTGCACCCAGAGTTCACCAGTTTGCCTTGACAAGCCTCAAGGATCCTCTTGCCTTTATCTGTCTAGCGGTGGGGGCCACACCACACAGGGACTGGGGATCTGAGCTAGGCTCCTCATGTTTGTACAACAAGCACTTTACTGACTGAGCTGTCTCCCCAGCCCTGCGGTTTGCCTTTGTACATTTACAGTTTACCTTGTTGGTAAACAAGCATCTTCTATTACACAAAAGGAGAGAGAGAGAGAGAGAGAGAGAGAGAGAGAGAGAGAGAGAGAGAGAGAGAGAGAGAGAGACCGAAGAAGCTGGATACAACCCAGAGTCAGCCTGCTCCACCAACAAAAGGGAGACAGCCATTCGTCTTTTCCTCTTAATAATGAACAACAAACAAATACATTGTGAAAAGGGTGACATTTTGCTGATTTTCATTTGAAGACGCTGGGCAACTGTGGTGCATGCCTTAGGCAGACACAGCAAACATTGTGATATGCATGGCTCTTATCTTCAGTAATAGATGTTAGCGTCTCTCCCCCTCCATGACAATGGGATGCAGTTTCCAACGCTTGAGACACCCTGATGCTCACTCTGTCACACAACCCAGTAGGTGCTCTTGGCTACTTTGTGGCCTCTTCTTTTTTCCATTCTTTATTCCCTGATTTTACCCCCATCACTAGATAGAAGAGAAAAGAGGAAAGAGGAAGGAGACAGAAAGATCCCTGAATCTAATTTCTTTCCTTTAGTTTCTTCTTTTGAGCACAGCTACTAACAAACTGTAGCTAATCCCCCTAAATGAGCACTGACCACCAACCACCAAGCACGCCTCTTGGAGCCCTAGGATGTATCTACCTTTTGAAAAGGTCCCAGAATTCCAAATGTCACATAATGGCAGAACTGTGCCTCTGCTAGAGAGAGCAGGAGTCAGTCATTGTCAGCTGTTACAGACAGTCCAAAGCAGCCCCATGTCCCCACACCTGGGATTAGACTGAAAACATTCTTATGTCTGTGTTCTTCAAAGAAACCAAAATTCCAGAATTGTCACTGCACTAACCCACAGACCTACTCACTTAATCTATTTTAAAAGCCCATGAAGAGTCAGAAAGCTAGCTTAGTTCCTGGCCTTAGGCCACTTTGACTAAATAAAATGCAGATCTATGATCAACAGCTGTATTAAGATCCACATCTAAAAGTTTGCTCACAATATATGGCAGTACATGTATTACATTCTAGAAATATTGTATCCAATGGACTTATCTACAGAGCACTATATTAAGGGCTCCATATTGACACCCAGTAGATGATATTCATGTAGAAAAAGCAAGACTTAGTGCTTCTAACTGCAGAGAAAATAGGAAACTGAGTCTCCTGAGAGCAATGAATTGGACAAATACCCTTTGTGCCATTCACCCAGGCACGAAATGTAGTAAAGTAGGAATGTAAATCAGACAGTCGTGGAAATGCCGAGACTTTTATGGCTGGCCTATGACGAGAAGGACAAATGAGAAATCTATCCCATTTGTCTTTAAAATTTCTTTTTTCTTCCTTCAACAATAAAATGTCTCGATACCTTTACTGCAACAGATATATTTTTTAATCCTCAGGAATACATTTAAAGACCATGTACAATTAAAGGCAGACAAAAAGAAGTAAGAAGGACAAAGAGGTTTTATTCATTCAAGATGGCTTTTTAAAAAGACTGTTTATTATTATTTTGACTTAGAACTCTTTGTTCAGCTACCTGAGAATATATTGAAAGGGCTACCCTGAGATAAGATGTTTTCTACCACAACTGTACAGGGGACCTATAGTGCAAATCTGCAGATAGAGGAAGAGACTTGGTTTTTACCATAGTGTTTTCAAAATATGCTCTCGGTTCTGAACTGGGTAAGTCACATACCTACTGTGTGATGCAATTCATGTACCGTGTCACTTCTAATAAGGCTTCGCTGCTCCGTGTTTATCCGATGCCCTCTTCTGAGCAGGCAGGTGCTGCAGTCAGTAGAGTAAGATAAAGTAGCCTGGCAGAATATTGGCTTGTCATCTCACGGGCAGATTTAGAACCCCCAGATGCTGACCTTTTTCTTTGTTTTGAAAAATCACATTCATAATCAAATATTTTATTAGTTTGTGCCAACTCTAGTATTATCTTTAAGCTCCAAGAATAGAATTTGAATCTCACTATGAAACCTAAGAATATAAATACATAAGACTGTAGTATCTGTTCTGAGTGAAAACAGTGTTGTCATGTAACTGATATATGTTATTGCATGTCGTTGAGATAATACAGAATATAGGAATGGACCCCATGATTGTAACATTATTCAGAAAGGAAATGATGTATGACATATACAAATAAAACATGCACAACTGAAAACATCATTTCATTCTTTGCTTGAAAACTTTCTACATGTGAAATAGAGTGATTTAGTAATAGCAAATACAGATTAGAGGCGTTTTAAAACCTAATAGAAGTAAGGTTCAAGGCAAGAGGCCTGTGGGGTTGAGGCCACCTTTGGCTACATAGTGCAACTCTGTCTCATGAAACAACAATAGAAATCAGAAGTTATAGAGTTATAAGAAGAGTAAGAGCAAAATCACAATGCATTATTTTTTTTAAATCACATCAAAATCCTCAACCTACTTTGTTTTTAATATTTCAATATGATGATATTATTAAACGTATCTCTCCACAATCCTCATTCGTCCACTGAACCTTTATTGAGCCCTTATTATAATAAGAGATGATAGCTATTTTTAAAATCCTAAAATCCTAATTAAATCATTTCCTTAGTCACAATATATATATACAACACACATTACCTGACCCTTACAGTAATATATATATATATATATACACATACACATATACATATACATATATACATATACATATGTATTTAGTTATCAAAATATAAAACACATATTGATCCGATCAGCCAGCTGAGGAGGAGACACGGTGACAGCGTCTGGCCCATGAGCTCTCTTCCTAGGAGAGAAAAGCTTCAAGCTGCAACCTCCTGGGGACACGCGATGGCATATGCTTTTCTAGAATGGATTAAGAAAGTCTGAACAGCTGGGACTCGTTTTTAATATGAAAGGAGTGTGGAAGGCTTTCCACGAATGACTAAAACTCTAAGTTCAGATAAGCCAGCCGTGCCTGTGAAGAGGGTGCATTGGTCTTGGTGTTAAAGCGGAGAAAATTGATTAGATCACAAAATGAGCAGGTTTAACTTCGGATTCCGTAAGCCTAAGAAAACGAAAAGCCAAGACCGTCATACAGCGGTCCCTGTGTGTGTCGGAGTCAGGAGACAATCGGGGATTAAAGTTCTGGAAAAAATGCCACAGGGTGAAGTGAAATAAGACTCTGATTTGTGTTAAAGGCCGCCCGTTTACAAAGTTTTAGATGACTCTCAATAAAATCGAAGTTTCAAATCTGAAGAAAACAGAACCTGGACTTTTGCCCAAAGGCAGACAGATGTGCCACTTCCTGTTCCTTGGTCCTCTCCTACCAAGAGCACTCACATTTGTAGTTAAGGGCCCCTTGAAAATCTGCATATATGAGAACAGATTATTGCCAATTTGCACATGGTGCTGTGTCCTTAGATAACAAAATATTGGTCTACTGCTTCAATTTGAATTTCAGTCAAATGAGATGGTAAGAATCTTAGAAGTCTAGAATGGTGAATTAAAGTGGAAATAAGTGCTTAAATTTCTGTATTTAAGGAATGTTGCATGACAACAGCGACAATGTCTAGACACATGAACAAGTATGTAAAGATAGCATTTTGATGGGTGTGCAATGTGAATGTCTGTGTTTTCATTACATACACATATGCATGTGCATATACAGTATGAAAATTAGAATAATTGCTAGCTGTTTCATTGCAGAAATACATGGAATTGGTTAAAAAACAAACACAGAGACTAGTAGCATATTACTTAATATTTGACAGTCTGAAATATTTGATCCTTACCCCATTACTCATTAGAGTGACAATAACCATTATTCATCTGACTTCAGATTTCACAGGGTAAGAATCAGACATAGCTTCAGGAATCATTCAAACATAAGCACACTTTAAGATTTGGATCAAAAGCTATCTTTAAGTTCTGGGGTTTCTTTTTTTTATTTATTTTCATTATTATTCTAATACCATTCTTTAGTGATTGTAATGTGTAATTCTCATGATATCTCAATCTTTCTTCTCCAAAGAAACCAAAGAATCTTTGTCATTCTTAAAAAGAAACATGGCATTCTGGATGTTAGAGGAAAGTCTTCTCTTGTCATTCTTTGCCCTGGGGGGGGGGGTTACAATGAATTTCAGCACAGATGGAGGAAGCTGTATAAGGTGAAAATAAACTGTCTAGTGTAATTAACACTCTGTGGTGTTGGTTGCATCTACAGAGAAGTCAAGTGTCCTTGTGTTCCCTGAGCACTCTTTCCTAAGTCTAGATGCTTTGCCCAACATGGTGGCTTTATACAGATCTCTCACCCAGCATATACATGGACCCTACCAAACTCCCTGTAGATGGAGGAAAGTTGGGCATGGTGAGCCATTTATGATGAGCTATAGGCCAATAGATGACTTCCTGACCTTACCTCACCAACTAGTTGTATCATCATCCTTTCCATAGAGAGAAAGAGTTTAAGGGTACATTGAAACTCAAGATATTTTTCCTTTTCTTCTATAAAGGGGATTTTGTGAGATGTTTCAATAATACTGTACCATTGGTCTTATCATCTTTAAAATAAATAGATGATAGATTATAGATAGAATGATAGATAGATAGATAGATAGATAGATAGATAGATAGATAGATAGACGTATAGATAATGATAGGTAGGTAGGTCAGTAGATGATAGATAGATGAGAGAGAAATACAATGATAGGTAGATAAGCAAATAAATAAGAAATAAACTAGACTAGCAAGATGGTTCATTGAGTAAAGGTACTTGCTGCCAAGTTACCAACCTCAGTCCCCAAACCCTCATAGTAGAAGGACAGAACTGTCTCCTGCTTGTTTTCCTTTGACTTCCACACATCCTCTGTGTCCTTCACATATGTATGCATAAAATAATAAATAAATAAATGCTTTTTTTAAAAAAATGGTGAAAAGCATTAGAAATTCTACTGTTTGGACAGGATAGTCTTTAAAAGGATTACATCACATAAGCCTGTTTGCCAGTTTCTCTCCTCCCACAATCAGTCACTAATAACTCTGCTAATAAAAGCAGCCATCAGTTCTGTTGACCTAGTGAAGTGTCATCATAAGATTTACAAACTCTATCTCATATTGGACATTTGTCTACCAAGGTCCTGTGTTTGTTTAATGACAGCTACGGTGATCCTGAGAGATACTGGCCCATGCCTGGAAAGTTTTCCCACGTAATTTACCTCATAAACATATATACCTGTTCAAACGAAATAAGTTTAATGCATGGGAGATAGAAGGCAAGGTCCTGGTCTCATAGACATTCATTACACAAAATTGATTTTGTTGATGAACAAAAAGATGCTAAGCAAGATCCCTTTATGTAGTGATAAAGGAAAAGTGTTCCAACTATTCCACATGCTGGGTGCCTAAAGATTACCCAACATAGACTGAAGAAAGGCATCTTTGGCAAATAGATGCAGATACAACAAGTGGACAGGAGAACTACTTAGGAGATGGGAAGACAGTGATAAGATTTAGGAGTAAGGTCAGGGTGGGTGTGAGCATGGCCCAATGATACATGTGTTTCAGGATGAAACTCAACATTGTATATGCTAACTAAAAAACCTTTTTTTAAAAAAATCTGGAACCAAAAGAAAGGGGCCACTGGATTCAGTGGTCATGAATGGCAAACTATTCACACTAAGGTAAAAATTAGAATAAGATGCCAGCAGACCTAAAGGCACCCCTGTAGGTGAGTGTTAAAAAGTTTTGAGGCAGACAACAATAGTCTAAAGGTATAAAATGATAGTTTTCATCTGTATATGAGCTAACCTGTTTTATTCCAGAAAGATTATGCTATAAGATGTTCCGATTCTGGCAAATACTCTGGTCCTTCAGAAACACATGATACCCTACCAGGAAATGACATATGACTAATAACAAATCCTATGGTACTGATTTCATGGTAGCAATATATGTATGAGGAGTGTGTGTGCAGATACACAGTATCTAGTGAATGTCAAAACATCATTAAATTTTGTTTTATAATATCACTTTGAACCAATACATCTGTAGTTTCCTCAGTAAGTTTGTTTTGAGGTCCCCTCTCAGCAGGGTACCATCCTTGACATTAGATTCAATTACAAACCTGACTCCCTAGACTTGGGCTCAGTTACTGCAAACAGGCAATTAAACTATTGTAATCCAATAGATCAGTACTATCAAGTAAGTGAAAGCCGGGTGAAGTGAAGTTTCTGGATATGCCAGGTGATACAGACTCACTCGTGTAGTAAGGCTGCCTCATGTGGTATTTTGCTGAGGCAAGACCTGTGGGAGGACATTTGATATTTGGAGAAAGGGAATAACATTTAAAATGTAAATAAAGAAAATATCTAATAATAAAAAAAAAAAAGAAAAAAGTGACAAGTCAGATTCATGAGTTTTAAAATATTCTCAAGAGCATTAGTATGAATAATCCAGGGATGGGAAGAGGTAAAGATGTAATACAGGTTTTGTGTGTGTGTGTGTGTGTGTGTGTGTGTGTGTTCATAATCCATTCAAATAATTTTCTATGAAAACTTAAAAGCCACCATTGAGCTGATATTTTGCCCAAATTTCGCAGTACACTGCTTTAAATGAGCTAAACCTCACTTATAAACTTCACTCACATTTTCTTTTAATGCTCAAGTGGTGAATTCAATCCCATAAGGTTGTGTGGAGTTACTCACCTCACATATTTTGCAATGGAAGTTTCTCATTGACTCAACACCAGCTTCCTACGTAGCTCAGGAAAACCTGTCAATCTTTGTGTTCCTCGGAGCTGCCATTAATATTCACAGCCTCAGAGTTTTCTAGGTGATGTAAAATTAAATCATGAGTCTTTGCAATGTATTCCAATCAGCTACTCTATTAGCTGTTTTCAAATGGTAATCAACTTGGCTGCAAATGAACAGTTAGTGCATTCAACTTCCTCAATGGGTCTATGAGTGCACTCGCCATTACAAGTTATAATTATATTACTGCCAGAAGTCGTTTACAGCAATTGAACAACCAGGAAAATTCTAAATGACTTGTGCGACAGTACAATTAAACAATATGAACTGTGAGATTCTATTTCATACTGTAAAAGTTAGTTACAATGTTACATTTCGGCAGAAACGATAAATCTTAGAACAAATGTGGACATTATTTGGGTTAAGGCTTTATAGCATTAGATTCTGGACCACCAAGCAAAATGATTCTATTATACGCTATGTGCCATTAAATGCATTTCTAATAAAGAGGATCTCACGTGCATACACACACACACACACACAGATACACAGACACACACCTCTCTTTCAATTAAATGACAGGTAAGAATCTTTTTCGGTCAAAACACTGCCTAGAAAAAAGATGATTAATTCTTCAGAGCAGCCATGACTCGCCAGTCTGTGCTAAGAACTTTATATTTTGTTAAGTCCTGTGATCATAAATGCCTAACAGAAGAACTCATTTTCTTCTCATTAAATTCTCTTGGCTTCTGATGGCTTCTTTTATACATTCCTCTGTGTTATTGACCACTGCTACAAAACACATTACCCAAAGTCTAGGAGCTTAAAGCAACAACATTCATTATTAGTCTCATGGTTCATGTGTAAACCACATAGTTGTTTCCGTGGTGATGGCTAGACCACTGGATTAGCTGGTAGGTCTGTAGTGATGGCTGCATGAAGGCTTCGTTCTCTTCCATTGGAGACCTTTCTACCTGCTTCCTTGAGCTACCTCACAGCAAGCAATTTGGTTCCAAGAAAGAACGTTTGTGGAATGAGCTCAAAGCCAAGAATAAAAAGCCATGCAAACACTTGCTACAGTTGGAAGAAGAGCCGTGTCCCAGAGACAAACAACAGTATAAGCCTTAACATCTGCCGTTGATATCTTATATGGCAAAGAGGGCCTTGACTGTGAATAACTCAAGGTGAAAACAGGAAGATTAAGATTTCAAGGAGGGTGCAGCGGAACAGAAGTTGCAATGCTGTGGTTTGGAAAGTGGAAACAGAGGAAGGAAGTGAAGCCAAAGGAAGCAGGTAGCCACTAAAGCTACAAGAGGCAAGAAAAAGGGGTTCTCACCGAGGGCATCAAGATACAATGCATTCTTAACACACCTTGATTTTAGCCCAGCGACACCTCTGACCTACAGAATTGTTACATAGCAAGTTTGTTGTGGCTTAAACCAATATACCAGTATACTTACCTAGGTTTTTTTTTAAGAAAAAATAAGAAGAAAATTCATTTGTCAAATTTCTGGGTTTGGGGGTATTTTGCTTTTGTTTTTACAGTTTGTTTAAATGCCACAGCTAAAGCCCTGTGTAGGAAACTGAATTTGTGGCTCATTATAACATTCTAACTAGCATACAAATTATCAGGCAGGCAGAGTACCATTTCCTTCAAGATGTTTCATATGATAGAGTTTTTCTATGGCTAATTTAACAATCATGAACTATGTGACTTAACACAAATTGGCTAGCACAGTTTCTGTAAGATGTCGGAAGTCTGGTGTAGATCGTTCTGGGCTCAGGCTGGGTGTTAGAAGAGCTACAGTCCTCACACAGGTTTTGGAGAAGAACCTCATGCCAAGCCAGAGTGGTCATAGCATTCCTGGAACTCAGTCATCTGACATTGGAAGCCCCAGGACCCTGGTCCCTTGCTGACCATCAGCCAAGGGCCATTCTTGTAGCTTCTCTCCAGTCCTTGCACATGACTCCCTGAATACATCCAATTCTCCTCATCCTGAATTCCCAGAGTTCCACTGTTGCTTCTTCTTTCCCATGGAGGAAGTTCTCTATTAATAAGATATGTAATCTCCCTGTCCTATTTATTTGTTTTTATAAGACAATGTCTCACTGTGTGCCCCAGGCTGGCCTTGAATTTACAATCTTCTGCCTCTACCTCCTAAATTCTGGGATTTCTGGCATATAACCCCACCACATTCAGCCACAATCTCCCTATTTCAATACTCTTAATCTTAATGACCTCTGCAAAGTTTCTTTGACATATAACAAAAATGTAGTCTCAGGTTGCAGAGAGTAGGCAAAGGCATTTGGGGGTGGGGGTATCTTTAGGGAGCTATCCTACGTAATACAACACTCCCAAACTTTGCCAAAAAGAATTTAGAATGCACATGAATCTGTTCTGTGCCCTGTCTTGCACTAAAGCCCCGGAGGCAGGAACAGCACAGATGAATTCATCATCAGCCCATCATTCACTGGCTTCAACAGTTTCTCTAGGAGACAATTTATCTGAGCCGCTACTCCTCTAAAATTAGTCACAGTTGGGTATTTCACATCCACCTCTGCCTCACGTTAAAGGTCAGGCTTTCAAACAAACAACAGCACTTATTTTTGCTCTAACCTCATAAACTCCCTTGCTTGACAATGAAGACCACCCTACCTACGTTAACTGATACAACATGATCTCATGACATCACGGAGGATGCTATGAACCTACATCTTTAGATATTTCTTTACTCCATGAATATATTTGAGTGCTTTGATCAATATTCTTAATCTGCTTAGTGGCTTTGTTGACATACATGATTACAGCATTGGGGTGAGCTGTGATTATTCCATTTGACAAACAGGAATAGTGTTTCCTACTTACAGTTGCATGAGAAAAGATGGCTTGGCAGAGAGAGGCCATACCTATACTTAAAATAATCCAAATGATTTATTCCAAACAGTCTTTTAGTCTATTTCATCTGAAATTCTGGGGGCAACATTGAGAAAACAAAGCTAAGAATTAAAGAAAGAGACATCTAAAATTTGTGAGAATTTGATGCCAGCATTTTTGTTAGCTATTATTCAAACAGACGAGATGTTATATGAATGAGCTGGTAAGACCCTCTCACTGGTGATGAGAATTTTAATTGTTTCTCTAGGGAAAAATTTTAAATTCTACCCAGGATGGAAACAGCATCAGAAATATTAAAGCTGCCTAGAAATATGAGTTTGGAACCTTTTGTTTTAACTTTCTACAGTAAGGTGGAAGAGAGCCTCCTTCTGGTCAATTGTATGGAAGGGAATTTTCTTTTTCTACTTAAAGTTCTTTATAAATTTTCAAGCTAAAATTACAACCAGCTTCTATTATTAAAAAAAAAAAGATTCTATAATATTAACACAGAAGAGCAAATAAAAGAATCTTTGTCAACTTCCTCAGTAGAAACAGGAGGTTTCTGTGTTCTTTCAGCTAATCATTTAGCACAATCATTTCAAACAAAATGCAGTCCACATACTATATTCTCCAACTCTTAGTATATTTAGAACAAACTGTGCAATCTCGAAAGTGAATTTTAAGCAGCCTTTTCTGTATTGAAATATTTATTATTTTGGCGTAGTTTAGATGTAGACACCTAATATATATTTATAATAAGTACACTGTAGAAGCAAAAATTGCAATGTGGAAATTTTAATTTAAAATGCATCAATTTGATTAACTGAGTCATTTTTTTCTATCTTATCAAGTTAAATTATGTCCATAGTCAAATCCCTCAGTAACATATGAGCTCACCCAGGAGATGTCCTGCCAAGAGAGAGTACTTGGCACACAATAGGTAGCAAATAAATATTGAAAATGATAAGCTTGTTTTTTTTTTAATCAAGGTCTATGTAGTATGCCAAGTCTCAACCCTGTATAAACTCTTTGAATTAAATGCTGACAAGAATCTAGTTTGTCCCGTGTCCAGTACACCTGAGAGTTTCTTCTCCTTTAACTGAATTGCCTTCTGGACAAGGCAATTGATCTGAACTGAGCTTCCCGAGTGTGAAATGCAAAGGAGCACACGCTCTATACACTCTGAGGATACACAACAAGGATCTCAGAGCTCCATCCTAACACCTAATTGTATGAATGCAGACATAGCCACTTAACAAGAAAGACAGCAAGCAGGGCTTACATACCTGCTTTTACATAATCTGAGGGAGCCTCCCAAATTTGTTTATTTCTGAGATTTTTTTTACGTTTACTAGTGTGCACACATGTGTCTACATGCATATTATTGTGAGTTCCCATGGAAATTAGAGGCATTGGGTCCCCTGAAGATGGAAATTCAGATACAGGCAATTGTGAGCTCACTGGTGGGCACTCAGAATCAAAACTCAGCCACTGCAGGAGCAGCTCTTACCTACTGAGCCATTTCTCTAACACAGTCCCCTGAATTCTTACTTGTAGAGATTGAACAGGGGCAAGGGGCTCTATAGTAGGTAAGTGCAAAGCACTGTGTCCGCACAGAGATGACAGGAAGGAGGTATAATCCTCATCCTCGAGAAACTGTCAATGCAGAGCTGAGTCAGAAAAAAATAAACATACAGAAAAGATGAACATGTTTGTTGAAAATTAGAGCTAAGGGAAAATTTGGGAAGCTTTTCTTCTCCAACTCCTTTAGCTTCAGCATGCCAGCTCCGCAAGATAAAAGGTACCTGAATACCTACATCTTCCTGGAGAGATTTAGGAAGTGTTAAGGAAATTTGAATGCAGGCAAGACGAAGAAGAAGGAGGAGGAGGAAGAAGAGGAGGAGGAGGAGGAGAAGAGGAAGAGGAAGAGGAGAGGGAGAAGGGGAAGGGGAAGGAGAAGGAGAAGGAGAAGGAAGGAGGAGGAGGAGGAGAAGGAGGAGAAGGAAGACAAGGAGGACAAGGAGGACAAGGAGGAGGAGGAGGAGAAGGAGGAGAAGGAGGAGAAGAAGGAGGAGAAGGAGGAGAAGGAGGACAAGGAGGACAAGGAGGAGGAAAAGAAAAGAAAAGAATAGAGAAGAGAAGAGAAGAGAAGAGAAGAAGAAGAAGAAGAAGAAGAAGAAGAAGAAGAAGAAGAAGAAGAAGAAGAAGACGACCACAGGAACGCTGGAGGCTTAGTCTCATAATCAAAGCATTGCTTACAATGGGCTAGCTCTTAGTCACCAGGTGTGTGTTCAAATGCTTGATGGATAATGCCAGAATGTGGTTCTTACTGGAAGCCACACACACACATGTATGTGCATTGTGTACTGCCTAACATGATAAGCTGATTTTCATATGCAGCATAGTGATCCAAGAGCTTGAAATCTTGACTTACCAAGGCCAAAGCACCCCTTCTCCAAAAAGATTCACGTGTCCTGCGTAAATAAGAATTTTGGAATCGTGTTCCAAAATCTCCAAATATTAAAGTGTAGGAGGCCAGGGAGCTGCCCTTCCCACCACTGCCTTGCTGCCATCACCAGCCAATAAAGACAATGGCCACGTTAGCATGCACTCACCATTCTTGTTCAAGATTCTTACCTGGAATGTCCCAGAGCACCTGCATTAGTGCCTCACAGGGAGCTTAGTCAGGGTCTTAATCAGGCTTTCTATTCCTGCACAAACATCATGACCAAGAAGCAAGTTGGGGAGGAAAGGATTTATTCAGCTTATACTTCCATATTGTTGTTCATCACCAAAGGAAGTCAGGACAGGAACTCACACAGGGCGGGAACTTGGAGGTAGGAGCTGATGCAGAAGGCATGGAGGGATGCTGGTTACTGGCTTGCTTCCCCTGGCTTGCTCAACTTGCCTTCTTATAGAACACAGGACTACCAGCCCAGGGATGGCACTACTCACCGTGGGCTCTCTCCCCTTGATCACTAATTGAGAAAATGCTTTGCAACTGGATCTCATGGTAGCATTTCCTCAAGGAAGGCTTCTTTCTCTGGGATAACTCCAGCTTGTGTCAAGTTGACACACAAAACCAGCCAGTACAGAGCTCCTCAGATAATGATGAAAACTTCAAAAGCTCTTCAAAGACCAGGCCAACAAAATTCCAAGTGTCACAGTATGTTAAAAGTTCTGTGGGAAAAACAAAATCTGGTTAGTGAACAGCATTGTACACTCCCATTTTCTCCTGTTCACAGTTTCCTAGAAGAATGCTGACTGAGATGTGTGTTCCTTATTTGTACTACCCAGGAAGGAACACATAAGTTCATGTTGATGCCAAATAAGACATCGTAGCTACTTTCTGTAAGTCACCTTTTGGAGCCGGTCCTACCTGAGGCATGCCTGGGCAAAGTCCAAATCACTGTGAGACCTTATGTCCAATTTGTCCTTGGATCTGACTAACTAAGTACTGTCCCGAGGTGGCATCACTGATGCTGGACCTCTGCTAATAGAAGCAAGTCTGGAGTCACATACATGTTCAGAAAGCAGGAAATATCCAATCTAGCTTCTTGCACTCGTAGCCTTTGTCCTGGAGCCATTGATGCTCAATATTTGGAAAAAAAATTAATGAACAAAAGGTTCATTTGCTTTAAGAAAAGCAAAGAACGAGCTCAACAATTTATGGGAAGTTTTATTTGACTACGGGGTCAGTGGTTTAATTTTGCATATGCTCTCATAAATGTAACCAGCAGTGTTTTATGGGAGAGTCATCTTGTAAACCAAATGTGCTGGCGGAGGAGAATCAGTTTGTGGCACCCAAGACATTAAGGAAATTGGCAGTCACTGAAAACACCTGTAATGCCCTCCTCCCCGCTGCCCAGCTCACCACCAGAAGAGACATATCCTGTACAAACCCTGTCTCCTCAAGCAGATAGTTCTTCTGCCAGCCAATTACTTCCTGGATTAATTTCAATATTAAGAAGGAGATGCTGGGACCAACAACAGCACCTATTCCAGTAATAACTTGTTATATATGAAGTATTAATCTATCTCTCACAGGTTCCAAATGGCTAAGACCTAGATGGAAACGTGTTCTTGTGGGAATGTCTCAGCCTTGTATATTCCCCCAATCCTGCTAGAGCTCAGAAATATAACATTGTAAACAACACCCATCTAGACTTGCCTGCTAGAATGATGCACGTCTGTATTGATTAAATGGATGGAAGACAGTCTCTCTCTGTGAGCATCTCTGGACATTGATGTCCCTTAATGTGATTACAAAGGGTCATGATAGGACTCAGTGGCTAGTGCTACCATTTTTATGAGGACCTGTCACAAACAGACGTCATGCTGCTTTGCTGAGATTAACCCCCTTTGGGATGACTAACATGTTGGAAGACCTGAATTCTTATCCTTATTATGTAAACCAGAAGCTGAACCGCAGAGAAGTTAAAAGATATGAGAAATATTACATAAACCTTTAATCAGGCTCCAAGGCTAAGATTTCCCCAATATACACACAGCTACTGATTTTTAATATGTTCATGGTATTGTTACACATCTTAGCTTGAAGACACAGTAAGTTATCTACTCTGATGACCTAGAACCAAAGACTTGTCTTTTTCTTCATCTGAGATCAAGATCCATAGACAGCAATGAGAAGGAAGGATTTTTTCTTCTACCCCTAAGAAAAATTTGATACCTATTATTCATTCATTCATTCATTCATTCAAAATTATTTACTACTACTCCTCCATTGCAAATACTGTTACATGATGACATTTTTTTAAAGGGGGTGTGCCTGTCATCCTAGAGCTTACAATGTTAGGAGGACAGACTCCTAGCAAAACAGTGATTTCTATTCAGAGTGACAATGACAGTGGGAACAAGTATGAAGGAACTGGACACAGAGTAAGGAGGAAATATCCATGGGCATACTTCTCCAAGCTTCAGGGAAACCTCTGGGCAGAATGTTGAAGAGCACAAATACTGTTTTGTTACCTGGCAAGTCTTCCCAGAAGAAGTAGAAGAAGAAAAAAGACCATACACAGCCTCAGCACAGAGGAGCTCCACACTCTCCAAGTACTCAAAGTTCTGAACACTTCTGCATTGCTAGAAGGTAGCAGGGGTGTTACGTTAAAATCTTAACACTACTGACAAGTGTCAGGACTTCATCTTAGAGGTAACTCTTAGTCACACAGGTCTAGTCACGGACAGTTGTAGATGACCGCATCCGGAGCTGGTCCACCACTGTGGTATAGCTTACACCTGCAGATCCCTCATTCAGTCCTAAGGGGAGGCATGGGTGTTTTCCCACATTACGGTGATATGATTTCTCTGTTCATGATCATTCACAAGAAAATAGAGGAATCCAAAGCATGGGGTGGGTTGTGTGTGTGCAGTCATTCACACATGCATTCATTTGGTTGATCATATATTTAATGCAATACAATGCAATAATAATGACTTAAAACGGGAGCTTGCAATCTACTTCATTTGTGTGGACTCAATGTGACTCAGCGACTGCTTTTGTGAACAACATATTAGAACATGGCTATGTATATTCAATGTGTATTTCCATGACTTCTTTGAGACATGAGCAGATATGAGATGTGGCAAGAGGGACAATATGTTTCACAGAGCTGAAAATATTTGTCATGCAGCCATTTACAGAAACTGTTAACCTCTGGTTAGTCAGTTCAAATGCTGGCTCTGCCACTGTACTGGAATCTCTTTCAATCTGTTTTCTCATCTATAAATCAAAGATTACAATAATGTTTTACCTAGCAAACTGACTTTGAGATTAAATACATTTATGTATAACCCAACAAGCAGAAATTAAACACTGATTAAATATTAGTCCCTATTCATTAATTTACAAACATTACAGGAATGGTTGAAGGGCTGGGGAAGGGACTGTGATGGTCAATCTGTCCAGCCCTAAAGACTACTGGACCATTTAAGTTACCTATTGCATAGACACATGAGAACCATAGATTGTAAAGGAAAAAATAGGACTTAGTTTACACCCTTGGGAGTCACATATGATGTATTTAGAGCAAAATCTACATGAATTAATGAGACAGAAACTCAGATGAGACCACAGGGGAAGGTGTATGTGAAGAGTCAGGCAAGGAGCCAAATTTTAAAGTGTCCTAAGTTTTATGTTAGGAAGAGTTGGATTCATCAGGAAAAGTGGTTGAAAGGAAGAATCCAAGAAAATGGAAGAAGTTTAGGAGAGTATGGTAGTCAAGAAGGCAGGTTTGTTTTAATTTTTTTTAGCAACCTTTTTAAGAATAAAGTTTGACCTAAGCAGGGCTTATGGGGGTTCACAAAGACTGTAGGGACAATCACGGGCCCGCATGGGTCTTCACTAGGTCCCCTGGATACATGCCGGGGGTGTTCAGCTGGGGGTGTTTATGGGACTTACCACAGCAGGAGTGGGGTGTCTCTGACTCTTTCACCTGCTCTTGGGACGCTTTTCCTCCTATTGGGTTGCCTCGTCCAGCCATTATACAAAGGTTTGTGCCTAGTCTTACTGCATCATGTTATACCGTGGTCTGTCGCCATCACTAGGAAGCCTGCTCTGGAGGGAAATGAAGAATTCGTGAATTTCAGGAAGAGAGGAGGAGTTAGGGAAGTGTTGAGATGAATGGAGGAAGGGCAGACAGCCATTAGGGTATAATATATAAGAGAATATAAAAGCACAAAGGTTGTCTGTGCACATACCCAATTACTGGTTTAAGAACATACAGTCTACAAATTGGTCATTTGACTTGACAACAGAGAGGCGTAACTGGTGACTTGGCAGGCGTAGTTCTTCCAGGCTAATGTCCTCTCAAAAGCTGGACACTGTATGCACAGGTAACTATTTGGAGAGAGTTTCTGTAAGGGTAGCAGAGGGATGGGGATAAACGAAGAAGATGTGGATGAGGGAAGGGAAGCAGAAGACGAGAAATGGTGCCAACTGAGGATGCTGGTACCCAAATGAGGAAGATGGTGCCCAACTGAAGATGATGGTACCTAACTGAAGATGCTGGTACCCAACTGAGGATGCTGGTATAGCAGCTGCATCAGAAACAGGGGTCAGTGAGGATGAGAACAGTCACAAAGCTAGGTGAGCAGAGATGGAGTCCAGTGTGACTGGGCTAGGCCTAGACAACAGTTTGTTACATTTATTACTATTAAGCCCAAGTTTGTTTACCCATTTTATCAAAAGAGAAAGCAGAACGCAAAAAAAAAAAAAAATATGAGCAAGAGTGTCAGTGGATCAGGATTACTTTTTTAACAGTAAAATACAAAGAGGAGGAGTCATGTAAATTTGAGTAGAGCAGGCGGAACATGAAGCCTGAAATTTTAATTAAAAGGTTTAAAAGTTTGAAAGAGAAGACAGAGCGGATAAGAGAAACACGATAGCATTGCTTGGTTATGATGTGGTCCCAAATGCCATCTCTGGTTACAGTATGTAAAGTTAGGGTAGCAGAAACTGCTGTTATTTTGTCATCCATATTCAACTATTCTGGAGCAAGGGGAGAATGGGGGACTAAAGCTAGGTTAATCGCAAGTTGGAATCTGGCCAACAGCAAACAGTAAGGAAACTGAGGCAGCAGGGAGGATTTATTTGATAATGAGAACCTTATCAAGGAAAAACCGAATGCTGGCCAGCCAAACGATGTGGTAGAAAGGCTGGAGAACTGCAGTACCCATGCACAGTGCCTGGGAGTTGCTGAAGTCATCACAGGATGAAATGAACCTGAGAGACAAGAACAGATACTGAAGAAGACTGAAATAGTGATGCACAGTGGTGATTCATTTAGTAAATTAGCGCCTGAAGTTCTGGTGGTGTGGGCAGAGAAATTGTTACTATTTTAACAATAATAGAGCTAAGGGTGGTCTCCTCTCCTGGGTTTTAAGAGACCTGAAAGCTTTAAGACATGAGAGGCTAAGGATACAGGAGCAGCCTGGGGAAGGATGAGCATCTGCCCTAATGACTTGTCAGAAGGAAGACGCTAGCATCTACCCAGGTACAGCCTAAGTGTAAACAATACAGAAAACTGTAATAGAAAGGCAAAAACAACAGCTACTCTAGAAAACACAGACTCCCAAAGCCCTGTAGCTTAATATAATAGAAGATTACTCCTTGCTCAATAAATTCAATGTAAATTTGTCTCTTGGCTGAGAAGGTCTCTTTTTCATGTGCATTATCCAAGGACTCAGGTGGATGGAGAGGCTGCCATCTCTAACACATGGCTTCAAGACAGGAAGGAGAAGGGAGAGGAGCCCTGCATTATGAGGCAGGCCTGGATGTGCCAACGCTCTCTCTTTCTCTCCCTTTTTTTCCCTATTGAGTAATTTGACTGGAAATGGAATCTGTATTCTGTGCCCAGAAATAAAGGGAAGCTAATCTGTTGCCTTGCAGTGCGGATCTACAGAACAGTGTAACTTCATACTTTGATGGAACTTTAAGGGGAAAAAAATCACAACCTATTTTAAGATATCCTGGACTAAGAGGAATCAAATTGTAAAATCTGCCCGATGATCCTGAGAAAGTCATGAAAACTTATTAAGTCGCATTTTTAAAACTAAGATAAAAGCTCTCTTGCCTCGAAGGGTTTTGTGATTATCAAAATTATTTTCTGGGTATTATAAAAATATCTTATAAAGTCTGAAATAGTGCATGAGTACCATATATGAATAGTGCATGAGTGCCATATATGATTATTTATTAGTCGTAGTATTAGTGCTGGAGAGATGGCTCAGCGGTTAAGAGCACTGGCTGCACTTCCAGAGGTCATGAGTTCAATTCCCAGCAGCCACATGGTGGCTTGCAACCATCTGTAATGGGATCCAATGCCCTTTTCTTGGATGTCAGTGACAGTGTGCTCATATACATAAAATAAATAAATAAACCTTTTAAAAACAAGTAGTAGTGTTAGTATCATAATTATTATGCGGCTCCATCTGGCTCTTTTTAACTTCTGAATCTGTGTCTATGCAAACAAGTATAATCCTATAAAAAGCTATTTCAAATACCAACGTCCTTGTCTATTCTTTCATAGGTACAGGTATTTCTACTCACCCTCCTATTTCCTCATTGTGATGTCATATTTAGTTCTCATTTTCTTCCTGCCTCAGCATTTGAAGAGCCAGGCTGTGGCTTCCCAGGCTCTGTCTGCTGTCTAATGCACCTACAGGGTGCAGTTCACCCCTGTGACCTCCATGACTTTCTACGGAGTGACCCAGAAGCCTCATTTTCTGTATCCACCACTGTGCTTCTGAAGGGACAGTGAATACAGCTAAGCAGACCGTGTATTGTGCTATCCCAGAGACCCTGGCTTAGTAGGTATATGTGTTCTTGGTTATAGGGCTCTTCTAACAAATGACACCACGTAGTTTTGCTCTGACAAAACCATATTCTCAAAGACAGACGTCATATATCTTGAGGTCAAGGCACTTTTCCTGACCCATGGTCATGTGCTCTGCAGACTCCAGGTGGCACTTCAGTGAGGTCTGTTCCTACTTGGTTGAAAAGAGAAATCATACAACCTGCTCAGGAAACCTGAGCATGAAACTGAAGCAGAAGATGCCGTAGAGAACCAGGACAGAAAGTCTTCTCTTATAAACCTGTAGGTGAAAACTATTCACTGATTGCTGGTGACGCTAAACTTCTGACTTCAGTGGCAAAACACGTTTAGAGATTTGTTACACTTATGCCTGTGCTCAGTGCTGTGCTCAGTACTGTGCTCAGTACTAAATCAACCCGCATTGAGATCACGTGTAACACCTTTCTTGATTCCTAAACAAACAAGCACATCTTTTTTCAAAATGGGTTCACAGCACCTGACTCCCCACGTGAAAACATAAGCAAAGCAATTCAGTGTCCACGCTTTTGATCCTAGGCATGGGTCCTTTGAAATCAGGATAACACCTATAGATGCATTTCACACAATCGGTGCCTAAATTGAAAACTGCCAGGTAGATTCAGTTAAAGGCATACTGCAGCCAATGTATGTATAACCTAAAAGGAATTTGCCAAACAACAACAACAAACCTATTACAATTTCTAAACTGAGGCTCCCCATGCTTTCTTCATACATATTAGAAAAATACATCCTTTGATGGTGTGATAATTCTTTTTTTTTTAATTTGACCCCTATTTGATATTTGTTACAACTTTTCCCTATCCATCACTAAGGACCAAACTGAAATCTACATTTTAAAAAAAGATATATATTAGAAAATTCTACATATAAGAATACCTAAAGTAGTCAAATCGACAGACACAAAAAATAAGATGGTGGTTGCCAAGAAATGAAGAAGAAACTAGCTATGAAGCTGTTTAGTGGGTAAAGAGTCTCTAAGAGATAAAACGTTCTGGCAATCCTATACTCTGATATAAATACACCTGATACTACTGACCTGTCCAGGTCCAGAAGCTTAAAGTGGTAAGTGGTAATTTTTCAACGTTGGTTAAAAATAAGTTGTTTCATATGCAGAATATGGCCAATAATGTGTGTGTGTATATATATGTGTGTGTGAGCAAACCAATATACATGTGAATGCAATACATGTATATTGTTGCAATATTCATATTAACATGAAAAAGGAGAATAAGGAAAGTTAAACATAAGGGAATGAGGAAGAACTGGAGGCAGGTCACGGACAGCACTTACAAATGGGGAAATAAAGGTAATTATTTTTCTAGTTCAAATTCTGTCATGGATTTTTTTTTTTTTTTGGTGTGGGTAGATAGCTTCATAAAATATATACAATGTTGAAAATGCCAAACATCCTATGAAGCTTTCACAGCCTCCAAATTCAAATGCCAATTCTAAGTTTATGTGTGTTATATAGACATGGAGTCTGGTTAATTTTGGTGTCTGATGTATCTTGCAAGATTTCTATAAAATGTAAAAAGTAAAAAGTGAGTTTCTCTAAGCATGGCGATGCATAACTGTATTCCAGAACATGGGAGACAAGGGTAAAAGGATTGTCATAGAACAAAGGCTACTATGGTCTGCACAGTAAGTTCCTGATTAGACAGACCTATGAAAGACCCCATCTCAAAAGCACGAAATAAAATATAACTAAAATAAAACAGATTGTTTTAAAACTACGTTCTTGGCCTTTGGGAAAGGCAGAACTGGTTTTCTTTGGGATTATTGCTCCTGGGACCCATTGTGCTCCAGTGGAGAGCTGCATATCCATGAGCATATGTGCAGCTCAAATTCGACCTGGTGGGTTTACAAGGGGATGAGGAAGAGGAGGAAGAGGGGCAGCAAGTTGGGAGGAGGGAGATTTATAACTGGGAGGAGTTCAGGGGAAGCATGGGAGTGAAGAAGGTAAAAATGCATCTCATGTGTGACAACATTCTCAAAGATTAACAAAAATGTATTTTAGCAGAAATGCTAGAAGCTACATTATTTTTAAATTTTGTTCATTTAGTGTGTGTGTGTGTGTGTGTGTGTGTGTGTGTGCGCGCGCGCGCGCGCGCGCATACACCATAATGAGCATGAGGAACTCAGAGGACAACACGCAGGAATTATTTCTTTTCCTCCACGGTGTGGGTTCCAGGGATCAAGCTTAGGCTCAGCAGCAAACACCTCTACCCACTGAGTCAGCTAGCTAGCACTAAAACTTCAGGTGGGCCAAGCCTGCTGGAAAGCGCTCTCTCCCGGAAAGGACATCGCGCTCCCTCCCCAAATTACTATCCAAGCTACTCATTGCTTATTTATGTGACCCTACTTGCAAAGGTGCCACCTTAAACTACATGCAAACTTTTAATATGAACAAGTACATGTTTGAGTCTTAACGGCACCACGTTAAGAAACTACCTTAAAATTAGAACCCACATCTAACATTTTAGCTCATTCATGTGCATGCAGTGACTTTTGGTCAATTTTTTTCTTTGCTTTACTCTTATGTTATTATGGTAAGAATAATCAACATGTGCTCTGCTCTCCAGGACTCTAGAGCATCTTATCTTGCACTACAGAAATAATAATCTTCCGACTGGCAGCATCCCATTTCCTTCTCTGTCAGAGACTGGCAACCACTGTTGTCTCTCCACTCGCATGGGTTTGCTATTGAAGTTGTCTCACATAGGCGAATTTTGCAGTATTAGTCCTTCTATGGCTGTCTCCTCTTTTATATTTCTCCCCCTTTATATCTCTGATAAAACTGTAGAAATATATACAAAAACATGTTAAAATTAAAGATTATCATGGAAATTATGAAGATAAAATGATAGGTATAAAGAAAATTCTAAGTTGATTGAAGGTAGAATTATGAGCATTTTCAGATAATATTGAAGATTTACATGGAAAATATTTCTGGTAAAATTCAAGAAATAAATAGACATGTTAAATTGACTATTTCATGGAAAATTTTACATATAAAATGGTAGATATAAAAACTCAAAATTAATTGAAGGTGGAACTAGAAACATTTGTGATAAAAATCAAAGATTTACATTGAAGACATTTCTGATAAAATAGAGGAACTATATAGAAAGACATATTAAAATCGAAAATGAAAAATGAAAAATAATGCAGATAAAATGGTAGATATGAAAAACATTACTAAATTAATTAAAAGGGGGATTACAAGCATTTTCTGATAAAATTGAAGCTTTACATGAGAAATATTTCTGTTAGTCTATGGCTTTTTATTGGGGAGTTGAGTCCATTGTTATTAAGAGATATTAGGGAATAGTGATTGTTGCTTCCTGTTATTTTTTATGTTATTTTTATGTTTGTGTGGGTATCTTCTTTTGGGTTTGTTGGCAGAAGATTACTTTCTTGCTTTTTCTAGGGTGTAGTTTCCCTCCTTGTGTTGGCATTTCCATCAATTATCCTTTGTAGGGCTGGATTTGTGGACAGATATTGTGTACATTTGGTTTTATCATGAAATATCTTGTTTTCTCCATCTATGATGATTGAGAGTTTTGCTGGGTATAGTAGCCTGGGCTGGAATTTGTGTTCTCTTATGGTCTATATGAGATCTGCCCAGGATCTTCTAGCTTTCATCATCTCTGGTGAGAAGTCTGGTGTGAGTCTGATAGGTCTGCCTTTATAAGTTACTTGCCCTTTTCCCCTTACTGCTTTTAATATTCTTTCTTTGTTTAGTGAATTTGGTGTTTTGATTATTATGTGCTGGGAGGACTTTCTGTTCTAATCCAGTCTGTTTGGAGTTCTGAAGGCTTCTTGTATGTTCATGGGCATCTCTTTCTCTAGGTTAGGGACGTTTTCTTATACAATTTTGTTGAAGATATTTACTGGGCCTTTAAGATGTAAATCCTCACTCTCCTCTACACCTATAATCCTTAGTTTTGGTCTTCTCATTGTGACCTTGAGTTCCTGGATGTTTTGGGTTACCAGCTTTATGCATTTTGCATTTTCTTTGACTGTTGAGTCTATGTTTTCTATGGTATCTTCAGCACCTGAGGTTCTTTCTTCTATCTCTTGTATTCAGTTGTTAATGCTTGCATCTATGACTCCTGAATTCTTTCCAAGGTTTTATATCTCTAGAGATGTCTCACTCTGTGATGTCTTTATTGTTTCTACTTCCACTTTTAGATCTTGCATGGTTTTGTTCAGTTCCTTCACTTGATTGTTTGTGTTTTCTTGTAATTCCTTAAGGGATTTTTGTGTTTCTTCTTTAAGGGCTTCTGCCTGTTGACCCACAATCTCCTGCATTTCTTTAAGAGATTTTTGTGTTTCCTCTTTAAGGGCTTTTACCTGTTGACTGATGTTCTCCTGTATTTCTTTAAGGGAGTTATTTAAGCCTTTCTTGAAGCCCTCTATCAGTATCATGAGATATGATCTTAAATCCAACTCTTGCTTTTCCGGTGTGTTGGGGTATCTGGGACTTGCTGTGGTAGGAGAACTGACTTCTGATGTTGCCATGTGGACCTGGTTTCTGTTGGTAGCGTTCTTGTGCTTGCCTTTCGCCATCTGGTTATCTCTGGTACTATTTGGTATTGTTGTCTCTGGCTGGAGTTCTTTTCCTCCTGTGGGCCTGTAAGCCTGTGTCCTTACTCCTCTGAGGTCAAAAGTGAAAGCACTGCTAGGAGATCTCTCTCTCCTGGTGAGCTATGCACAGAAGGCTGTGGAGTTTCCAGGCTCCCTAGTACAAATGGCAGCAGGAAGACTTCTTCCTAGCTGCTCCACTGATCTTAGGCCCTGTGTGCTCCTAGTTGGTCCCCACCAGAGAGAAGATGGAGATCTCACCTCTGCACTCAGAAGTGAAAGCACTGCTAGGAGAGCACACTCTCCTGGCAGGCTATGCACAGAAGGCTGTGGAGTCTCCCGGATCCCTGGTGCCAGTCTTACTTTTAAAGTTTTTGAAATTCTTGCAATTTTTGTTTAATTACTTTTTTATAATATTTTAATTAAAATAAAATCACACAATTCTCACTTCTCCCTTTCTTCCTTCCAGCCCCTCCCACCAACCTATCCTGTAATCTCAATTCATCCCCATCCCCATACCGTGTTCCAGTGAACTTAACCAAGGAAAGATATCTACAATTAAAAACTTCAACTTTCTGAAAAGATTGTGAAAGACATTAGAAAATACCCCATGTTCACAGACTAATAGAAGTGTTTTTGTGAAATGACAATCCTCCCAAAGGCAATTTACGAGTTCAATTTATTCACAATCCAAATACAATATTATTAATATTATTCACAGAAATAAGAAAGAAAAAACTCCTAAAATACATGTGTCAGCTGGAAAGATCCCTTATAGACAAAGTGATCCTGGCAAGGGTGAGAGGAAAGAGTAGTAGGGGATTGCTGGTCCAGATTTCAGGATATAAGTTAAAGCTATATGAGTAAAAATCAGCATATTACATTTCTGACAGAATAACAGGCATGTAGACCAATAGAATAAGATAGAAGACCCAAACATGAGTATTCATACCTGCAACCATCTGATATTTGACAGACAGGCAAAAAAAAAAGAGAGAGAGAGAGAGATTGAAAAAAAGACCGCATCTTCAACAAATGGTGCTGGGCAAAAATAGATTTTCACATGAAAAAAATTAGACCCATACCTATATCAATCTGCACAAAAATTAGATCTAAATTGGTTGAAAAATCTCAACTTGAAACCTTAAATGCTAAAACTGCAAGAAGAAAACCTAGGCAGGTGAAGGAATTGACTTTCTGAACAGGACTCCATTTGCCAAGGTAGCAAGGTCAACAACTGACCATCTGGATTCCATAAAACCAAAAAGCTTCCGCACAGTTGAGGAAACAACCAAGTGTGTGAAGAAGAAAAACACAAGACAGGGAAGAGTCTTTATCAGCTACACCACTGACAGAAGATTGATATCCAGAAAACACAAAAAACTCAAAACTCAAAGAGTCAGGAAACAAAGTAGACTAGGCTTAAGGCCTCAACCCTCCAAAGACCTGCCGTCAAGTAAGGAAGGCTGAGAGTGGGAGAAATAGACCTCCTCAGGGAAGAGTTCACCAACTGGTTATCTAATACCAAATGCTCAGCTGGAAAATGAGCAATGACTGGGCAGGTTATATTTAGATACATATCATATACATGCATATATGCATGCTACAAAAACTAATGAAAAAAGAGGCAATGAGTTCGAATGAGCAAGGAAGGGTGTATGGGAAGATTAAGAGGGAGGAAAGGAAAACGAGAAATGGTGTTGTTATACTATAATCTCAAAAAAAGAGAAAACACTGTTAATGTTTTTTAAATTAAGGTAGCTTAAGAAATTGCAACAAAAATAAAAGACTAGCCGGGCAGTGGTGGCACACGCCTTTAACCCCAGCACTTGGGAGGCAGAGGCAGGCGGAATTCTGAGTTTGAGACCAGCCTGGTACATAGAGTAAGTTCCAGGACAGCCAGGGCTACACAGAGAAACCCGGTCTTGAAAAACTAAAATAATAATAATAATAATAACAATAAGGGGCTATAGACGTAAACAGAGAGTTCTCAGAAGAAATAGAAATGGTTAAGAAATATCTGTGTGTTCAAAATTCCACCAGGAAACTCCTACAGCTGATGAACAATCAGGATACAAAATTAGCATACAAACTCAGTTGCCCTCCTATATATAAATGATAAGTGGACTGAGAAAAGATCATGGAAATAACACCTTTCATGATTGCCTTATCTTGGAGAATCTCTAACAAAGCAAGATTTGTATGATTAAAAACCTTAAAACGCAGAAGAAAGAAATTGAAGAAGACATGAGAACCTGGAAAGATCCCCACTCATGGACTAGGAGAATTAACATAGTAAAAATGTCAGTCCTACCAGAAGCAGTCTACAGAGTCAATGCAATCCCCATCAAAATTCAAATAGTTCTTCAAAGAACTAAAGGAAATTTTAAGGCTCCATATGGAATCAAAAACAAATAAATAAAAAACAGGATAGTGGTACTCCCAGAGTTCCCAGGGACAAAACCACCAACCAGATAGTGTTACCCATGGCTCCAGACGCAAAGGCAGCAGAGGATGGCCTTGTTGGATATCAAAGAGAGGAGAGGCCCCTGGTCCTGGAAAGGCTCAATGCCAATACCGCAGTGTAGGGTAATACCAGGACAGGGAAGTGGGAAGGTTGATTGGGGAACAGAGGGAGGGGAGATGGCTTATGGGATTTTCAGGGGGTGGGATCCAGAAAGGGGGAAATCATTTGAAATGTAAATAAAGGATATAATAAAATTAATTTTTAAAAACTGGATAGTTAAAAAAATCCTGAATAATTTTTATTATGGAGATATGCTGCAGATACCCTCAACCCTGCTCTCAAAATGCTCCACAATAATATGTAATAAAAACAGCACAGCACTGGCCTAAGAAACAGATTGATCAATGGAATTGAATAAACGACCTAGACAGAACTCCACACACCTATGAACATCTGATTTATTTTGTTATAAAGAAGCCAAAACTATATACCGAAAAAAAATGAAAAAGAAAAGAAAAAGACAGCACCTTCAACAAACTGGTCAAATTGATGGCAGAACTCAGAAGAATGCTGACAGATCCATACTTACTCCTGCACAAAACTCAACTCCAAATGGATCAAAACCCTCAACACAAAACCAGATGCCCTGACTGTGAACGGAGAAGAGGAATAGTCCTGAACCCATTGGCTGAGGAGATGATGCTCTGAACACCAATAGCACAGGCACTAAGATCGGCAGTTAGTAAATGCAACCCCGTGGAACTGAAAAGCTTCTGTAAGGAAGGACACCATCATTCAGACAAAGTGATAACCTACAGAATGGAAAAAGATGTTTACCAACTCCACACCCAAGATGGCGCTGATCTCCAAAATACATAAAGTATTGAAAAATAACAAGATATCTAGAAAACAACCCAACTTGAAAATGAGGGACATCCTGCGTAATTAGGAAAGTGAAAAATAGAACAATTTTGAGATTTCACCTAACCCCAGCCAGGAAGACTGTTATCCTGTCATCGATAAAACAACTGAAAGTGAATGCCAAAGAAGTTGCTGGGAAAGAGGAACCCACATTCATTGTTGGCAGGAATGCAAACTGATGCAAGCCACTGAAAATCAGTATAGAAAATCCCCCCAAAATGTAAAATAAATCCACCACATGACCCAGCTATTTATTTATTACCAAGTGCATGTGTTGTGCCAGGAAATGCTCATGAACCTTAAAAGACCATCAAGGAACCAAATCCAATGCAATCACATTAGGGTCTCCTTATGCAAGCTCTAGCTTGGGCTCCCCAACAACCCTGACACAGCAGGAAGGTGGAGCACTAAGCCTACTTTCAGGCAAGCATTGATAGAGGCAGAAAAAGGGGTATCCAGCCTGGTACACTTCTGATGGGGGAGTGGGCATTACAGCTTTAACATAATTGCCTGGTGCTGGGAGCCAAGCCATAAACTTAATTTCTGCTTTCCTCCTGATAGGTGGTTGTCAGGCAGGGGCAGGCTTGTAACCTAGGTGTGCAGATTTTATTGGAATAACCTGGAGATGGGTGCTAGATAAGGGTCTTGTTGAGGGAGAATCTGGAAAATGGTGCTAGGTACTGGCCTGTTAGTTTACTTGAGTTCAGACTTAGGTCAGGTTCTCCAAGATGGAGTCTAAACCCAAAAAAGTTCAATCTCTCACATGTATACATGCCTCCTCATCCGCATGCTCATCACATGCATTCAGAACCACGGTTGGACAGAAAATGGCATTAAATCTCATAGACATGCAGGTAGAGGCAGTTCGGAGCCACCTAGTGATGGTCTTGGAAACAAACCCAGGTCCTCTGCAAGAACAGCAAGTGGAGTTAACTGCTGTGCTTTCCCCAGCACCACTCCACCCCATAGTGGCTACTTCATCTTTTATTCCCACCAACAAACATAAATCATAGAATATAGAACTTGCTAAAGAACATGTACAGAAAAATAAACTTTGTTGGTATTAGTAATAATAATGGTCTGATGTGCAGAATACCCAAAGCATAAACAGTAACAGCAAACATGCACTACTGGGGTTATATCAAACTGAAGGGCTTCTGCACAGCCAAAGAAATAATAGAATGAAAAGCGATTTATGAAATGGGACAGAATATTAGCAAACCTGATGTGGTGGGGTGAATATGCTTGGCCCAGGCAGTGACACTATTTGGAGGTATAGCCTTGTTGGAGGACATGTGTCACTGTGAGCATGGGCTCTAAGACCCTCATCCTAGCTGCCTGGAAGCCAATCTTGTCCTGTTTGCCTTTGGAACAAGATATTGAACTCTCAGCCCCTCCTGTGCCGTGCCTGCCTGAGCGCTTCTCTTCTTTTACCTTAATGATAATGGACTGAACCTTTGAACCTGTAAGCCAGCCCCAATTAAATGCTGTTTTTATAAAAGTTGCCTTGATCGTGGTGTCTACTCACAGCAGCAAAATCCTAACCAAGATACCTGATAAGAGGGTAATTTCTAAAATATACTAAGATATAATTCCTACAAAAACCAAAACAAAACAAAACAGACTAATTGTTCAAAGATCTTGAATAGATATTTTCCATAGAGGACATGTGAATGGACTGGTGAAGGAGAGGATACCCAACCTCACTAATCATCAAGTAAGTCAAGAATACAATGATTTATCACTTTTGATGTGTGTTGTTGTCAAACATAAAAGACAAATGGTGAAGGTGTGGAGAAAGTGGACTCCTGATACACTACAGTGGACATGTAAAATACCTGCTCTTTTAACTCAGCTGGGTCATCAATGGTGCACAAGATATGAAGAATTAAGCCTGGATCTGAATCCATAAGGGTAGACTGAGGCAGGGGAAGAAAACCAATCATGCTTCGCTGATGTGGAGCATGAGCCTGATCCTAGCTCAATGAAAGGTTGTGGGTAGCCATGAATAACAGACCACGGTGGCTCTGTGGATTGCACCATCACCTCTGGCTCTCTCCTCGGAAAGGTTGGGAGGAAATGAACATCCATGTAGGACCATGTCAGCCTGTGATTTGGGGACTGAAGCCCAAAATGTCACAAACTTTTTAACATTAAAAACAGAAAAGAATCATTATCCTTATTCTTTACTGTCAGTGAAAGAGTAAATCAATCATCCGAGATCACACGTCTGCTGGAACACAGCAGCACAGAGATGTTAGCTGCATCTGCAGGACTTTGCACCACACCCTCTTCCTGCTCCCTGAGCTCCTCATGCCCTCTCTACCTCATCTCCAGGCACTACACTTCCAGGTGGTACCCGATTCATGACGGAGGACTTGTGCCTCCAGACAGGGCTCTATCATTTTTGCCTTTTAGTTCCCAGTTCACTGTTACTGCATCTGTCAATGGCAGACGCCATCGTAATGAAAACATTCTTCCTGACTTTAGTCTGTTCAGTACAGTGGCCAAAGAGTCACACCAATCAATCAGAGCTGTGACCTAGGGAAACCCCATTTGCCATCGTTGGCACAGGTGTCCAACTCAGAACAGAAAGGGGCCATATTACATCATGCCCTAGTGCCCCTGACTCCACACAGTGATTTTACTTGGCTATGGATTGCCTCAATTCCGCAAGGTATGGGACAGAAGGAAGAAAAGGGATCCTCAAATCTTGGAGGTTATCATATTCTACAACTGGATTTAAGCATTTTAGTTTTTCACTCTTATTTGGCCTATAATAGACTCTCTCTTTCTCTCTCTCCTTCCCTCCCTCTCTCTCTCCCTCCCTCTACCTACCTCCCTCCACCCCCCTCTCTGATTTTCTGCTTTCTAACTTCTTAGTTGGACCAAAGGATGAACTATTAAAGAATGAAAAGGATCGAGTGGTTAAAAAGGACCAGCTGAGATGTAGCATTCCTTTCTGCCAAATCCTTTCCCTTGACAATGTGTCGTCAAAAACAATCAGTTATTCTGGGAAATTATTAAACATAGAATTGAATTAATCAGATAATGCTTCAAATAATATCACCAGCTCTACTCAGAGGAAAAAATAATAGATGATTAAATAATTATCTTCTTAGAAGAATGTTTTCTAATGAATTGTATGGTGAAGATCTTTAGGAAACCAATTTCCTTTCTAAGGAATATTCCTTGATGAGCTTTAAAATAATCAGCGTGATCCCCACAAAAATGGTTGGGTTTCATAGAAGCATTTTGTTTGAATAATAAATGAATATAAATGAACAAGACAAAACATATATACCGTATTATATGCCTGTCTCTCCAGAATACACCCGTCTTCTGGGGATGATCTCTTTTCATTAGTGTTGGCATACAGGATAATAGACTTCACTGTGGTGCTTCACACATACTTTCTCTGTCCTTCTTCCTCGCTGCCTGCTCCTGCTGCTCCTCTTCCCCACCACCCAGTGTCTGTCACGTCACATGTATCCAATTATCATTTCTTCCCTATTTCCTTATGATCTCTTCCTATCCTTGAATCACCCCCTTTTGTAGTTTTACATCATACAGACACACAAACACACACACACACACACACACACACACATACAAATTAAAACACAGGATTTTTTTTTTTTTTGCCTTCTAGTTTGTAGCTATCTTTACAACTGAGGTGTGTTTCTTGAAGTAAGCAGGTAATATCTTGCTTTTTAATCTAGCCAGCTAGTCTACACCATTTAAATGATGAGTAGAAGCTATCTGCATTTAAGGCGGCCATTGAGAGGGCTTGCTCATTCTTATGGCTCTGTGGGTGTGGCTGGCTGGCATACTGTTAGATCTTTCTTCATCCTGTTAGTATTTGAGATTCTCCAGGGATTCTATTGAACATTGATGGACTCCTTGGCCCATTAAGTTCTTTCGTGAGATTTACTTTTTTCCACATTCTTGTAAATGAGACTGGCTGTCTTCTTCCTCCATGCATAGTATTTCTGAAAGGATTTTCTGCAATGGTGTGTGGTTGTCATGAATTCCCTTAGCTTATTGTAAGAGGAGTTAGTCAGTATTCTGACTAGAGGCCCACAGTGGCCCATGCATGTGTAACAAGCGGCGATCCTGTATTCACTAACCCCAGAACTTGCCCAATAGACAGAGACAAAGACAGAGCCTGTGACCAGGGCAGCCAATCAGCTGGTGCTAACTCCACAGGATGAGCACTTATGGACTAAGGAGACATGGGCGGAGGGTATAAAGGCTTGCCCCAATTCTACAATAAATACAAAAATAAACGAGTCTGTTTCCACTTCTCACCTGGCTCCCAGAGTCTACGTAGCTGATTCTATGAATTCATACCCACTACCCCTAGGACTACCCCCAAGGGGCCAAGGGCTAGGGCAACAGCATTTAATTTTCTTCAGGTGTTCTCACTTTTTTACATCACTTTTTTTTTTTTTTTTTTTTTTTATTTGATATAATTTATTTACATTTCAAATGATTTCCCCTTTTCTAGCCCCCCCCCACTCCCCGAAAGTCCCGTAAGCCCCCTTCTCTTCCCCTGTCCTCCCTCCCACCCCTTCCCAATTCCCCGTTCTGGTTTTGCCAAATACTGTTTCACTGAGTCTTTCCAGAACCAGGGACCACTCCTGCTTTCTTCTTGTATCTCATTTGATGTGTGGATTATTTACATCACTTTTAAAATATAATTTTGCTGGACATTTTTCTAGGTATGACAGTCTTCACTGACTGTTAATTTATTTTCAGGAACTAAAATATGTCATTTCCTGCTTTCCTGGTTTTTAGGTAGCTGGTGAGAAATCAACTTTAAACTGTTTTTCTTTTCTTGGATTTGATACTTTATATCTTGTCTATGGGATGTTGCCAAGAGGTTCATCTCTGGTCCTGTCTATTTGATATTGTAAATGCTTTGATGTTTGAATATACATTTTCCTTTCTAGGTTGAGACATCCTCTACTATAATTTCATTGAACACATTATCCATGCCTTTATCTTGTATCTCAGTCCTGTGTTCCATCTTGTGGAATCTTAATTTGGTCTCCTGAACATATTCCAGAACTTTTTTAAAGTTTTGGACACACTCCAAACATTTTATGTTGACTGAATATGCCTACTGGTTTGACTGTGTCCTCTGTCCGTGAAATTCTCTGTCTTGCCCATTGATGCTTTCCTTGTGGAGTCTATTCACACTCATGTTTTAGCTTTTCTGTTTGATTCTTTCTCAGTGTCTCAGAATTGTTGTGGAATTTTTCCTCCACATTTTAAAATCTCTACTCCAAACTGCTAACTCTTTCATCTGGTTTACTAAGAACATTATACGTGTCCTGACGAGATATGGCTTCCCCTTTCTCTAACCCATCAACTCCTTCTGCCATGTCTCACCTATTGCTACCATCACCCAGCTAATCAGTTCCTCAAGAACCCAGGCAGTCAATAACGACGTCCATGCCCTTTCCAGTCTCTTTACAGATGCAACCATTCAATTATTTCTCTTCTTGGAATTTTTTTCCTCTTCTTTGGCATTGATTTTTCTCACAACTTCTTAAAGGGACGATCTTCTAGAGTCTACCCTTGGTCGCTCACGTACATTCTCCTTACTCTTTCTAACATTTATTGTGGATAATTTAACTCTGATCCTTTCTCCTGTATGAAGGTAATCAATAATTTTTCATAGCCTTTAAATCAAAGTTACATGATGGAATAAAGAAGGAACTGGACTCTGTAATTTGACTACCCATCTCACAATGGATGGTTTCAACAATAAGCTATTTATGACTCATTGCCTTTATTTATTATATTCCCTGTATCTTTATCTCTGTCCATATTAATTTTCTGCCCAATTCTTACATAGTTATATTTTTAAGGGAAATAAGGTGAAAGTTTTTACCATGTTTTGAGGTTTAAAGGACATCCATAGTAGATGGGTTTGGTGATAATGGGAAAACAGGGGTGTAGAGAGATCTCCTGAGAGAAGAAAGAATTCAAGGAGCCAGGCAAAATATTTTTAAGGCATAAGACAACTACCAAGGCAGTGAAAATTTGAAGGGAAAATATTCAAGAGAGTAAAAAAAAGTGCAAAAGGTTCAATTTTCACCCTAAGGCTTTTTCTGATGTGAATATAGAGTAGTACAGTCACTTTAGTAGACTGTTGGGCAGTAACTACTGAAGTCAAGCTACCCATGCCTATATAAGGGCAAACATGTCTGCCCTTATATAATACTCAGAAATGTACATCAAAAATCTACCTAGAGAAAATGTGCATAATAGCAATATTCCTAATAGCCCAAAATGGAGGCAACTAATATTTCCATTAAATAATAGAGTTGTAAATAATTTGTATTATAGTTATACATGGTGCCTTACAACAATAAAAAATTACTGCTACACACAATAGCAAGGGTGAACTTCCAAGCATAATTATATGAAAAATGTCAGCCTTGGAAATGTGCATACTGTAACACCTCATTTATACCGATTACAAAAGCAGGCAAAACAAAATGCATGTTCAAAGTCCCAATAATGGTTTCCTTTGTAGAGAAAAGGGAACACAGTAATTGGATCCTGATAACATTCATCTGAATCATGTTTCCCTTAGAGGCATCAATTTTACGATCGTTTTTCCAGCTGTCTATGACTTGTACGAGTTTTTGGCATGTACATACACTCTAATAAGAATTTCTTTTTAAATGGAAAAGGGTATATTTTTACCTATATAGAAAATAGTATTGTGTACAATTGACAAAAGGATCTAAGCATAAAGCTATATTTTAGAGAAACAGCTCATTTTAAACTAAATGTCCCAGCATAAATACCTAAAAAGCTGGTGTTTTAACTGAATTACTGAGAAATTACAAATGCAAAAGAGTTTTGGTATATATGTATTCGTATTGCAAGCAAAATTCATGTAGCAATTGTATTTGTGCACAATCAGTAATCTTTCTGTGTTTCCACAAAGGAAAGAAGAAATCAGCTTTGTTGGGTCTTTGCAGCTGACATCACCTATGAGCTACTTGTCAATTGTATTTGTTTCAGGGTATGACTGAAGCTTTTGAATTGAGCCTGCTGAGTTACCTTACACTTCTCAATGAGCTCCTTATGGAAATTTCCCTACCTGTGAGCATCTACAAGACCTTATAGATTGTGTGTGTGTATGCATGTGTATGTACGTGTGTGGGTATATGTGTGTACATGTATGTGGGTGCATGTGTGTGTGTGTGCATGTGTGTGTGTGCATGTGTGTGTGTGCATGTGTGTGTGTGCATGTGTGCGTGTGTGTGTGTGTGTGTGTGTGTGTGTGTGTGTGTATGTGTGTGTGTGTATGTTTTCCACCACAGGTGAGACTACACAGATAGGTACTGTCTTTTAAAAGCCCAGAAAATATTCTGACAGCTTCCAGGTATTTTTGTTCAGTTTGCAAAATTAGGGAGAAGTTAGTTTTTAAAGACTTAACTAAAAATGAGTATGAGATGGCTGAGGAGACAGCTCAGTTGGTAAAGTGCCTACTACTCAACTACAGGGACCTGAGTTTAGATGTGCAGCACCCCGAAGCTAAGTATGAGAGCAAATGTCTATAAACCCAGCATTGGGGATATAGAGACAACAGGATCCGAAGAGCTCATTAACCATCTAATCTAGCCAAATTCCTGAGCTCCAGGTTCAAATGAGAGATTTCACCTCAAACAGAATGGGAGCTGGAAAGATAGCTTATCGGCTAAGAGCACTTGCTCTTTTTTAGAGGACCAGAGCACAGTTCTTAGCACCTACGTTGGGTAGCTCACAATCACCTACAACTTTATAGCCAGGATTATCCAATGCCTCTGGGCTCTAAATGCACCTGAATTCACATGCACACACTTTCCCCACCCCCACCACACATGCAAATACACCCTTTACTGCGCGCGCGCGCGTGCACATGCGCACACACACACACACACATTAAAATAAAAATAAATCTTTAAAAACTGTGAAGAGCATGAAAGACACTGTCAGCCTCTGATCTCCACATGCATGTACACATACATGTACACACTCCCACACAAAGAGGTACATACACCACCTCCGTCCCCTCACACACAATGAGAATTAGATAATCAGCTTAGGTACGTGTAGTTAAATAGTGAAAAATAAGAATAATAAAGTTTTCATCCAAGTCACCTTTGGTTTGTAGCCCAGCCATAGTCCAACAGATGGTACATTTGGTGTATACCTTCCAGCCTCTTGCCTCTACCTGCAGTGTATGGTGCAGCAACCAGAATTCCTGGGCCAACATCCAAACTCTGATACTCTACAAGTCACTCACTTTCTCCTAACTAACATGAGTTCTTACTTCATCAAACTACTCAGATACATAACTTCTAGAAAATGGCATTTCCTCCCCCCTTCCCCCACTTGCTTTTGTCAGTACTCTTCCAAAATCTGATCCCAAACCACTGTAAATTGTCACCAAACGATGGCATGAGGTCAGTCATGTGAGCATTAGCCTGCCTTTCAGGTGCTTATCTGGGCACCTGCAATATCTAAAGAGTTGTAGGTTTCTGTTAATGAGCCTCACTTGTCAATTAGGAATTATGAACCTTTATATATTGAATGCCTCCTAAAACAAAGACTCTACCTTCCCTGAAGAAGGAAGAAATCTCTTTGCAGAGCATAGTGCCAGCACCCAATAGCAGCCTTCTTGTTAGGCAGGCGTGCAACCATATCAGACTTGTCTAGTCAACTTCTGTAGTCATGGTATCCAATCCACTCCAATAGGTTTGAGTGTGTGTGTGTGTGTGTGTGTGTGAGAGAGAGAGAGAGAGAGAGAGAGAGAGAGAGAGAGAGATGTCGGTTTGTATGTGTGTCTTTCTGAACTCATGACCCACAGTATACTATTTATAACATCATTAAATATTTATTGATTCATATCACACTGACCTTTTATGCAACAATAGATACCATAACATTTTCTGCTACTTTCCACAGAATGTTCACTGTATAATCCTTGCATTTCTCTTATATTAAAATATAAGATAGAAACAGGATAGAAATATAAGATAGAGACAGGATAGGAAGAAAAGTAGGGTGTTATTCCTGAATCCAAGCACATAGTCACTGTGTTATGGGCCCCATAACTAAGATTCTTTTCTCCCTTTAGTGAAATTGGTGTTAAAACATGGAAGGAAAAAAGCTTTATAACCTGTTCTTATTGGAAGCAGCTATAACATCAGTCGTGGGCTTTCCTTGCTACTTTCCATGCTCAACCACAGAAATAATGATATCACGTTAGCAGAAATAGCATCAGCTCTCAGGGTGCTGCCCCTACCTTTTATAGAGCCTCTATTCTCTGAATCTCCCCCTCCCCGTTCACATTTTTAACTCCCATTAGGGGTTCTTCACAAAGGAGAACAAAAAAAGAACTATTCTCTATCTTCATCTAATTTCCTCCTCTGTCTCCCTTCCACCCCAACCTCCATCCCAAAGCAGCATCTTCAATGCTCTGTTAGGAAGATCCAGTAGAGACTGGTAACTGTGAGGTCTGCTGATTTCTATACCAAGGGCCTCCCCTGGTCTAATGGCACAAAGTCTATCTAATAGCACTAATAGCAGCAGACACCAGAGTCTGAGACTTCGATATTGGAATTTGGCAAGAATGACTTCATTAATCTCATGGTAATAGGGGCAAGTTTTAACTGAAAATGCAAGTGTTATTAACAGGCCATGGCCTTACATGTACCAAAGTTTGATATTCTCTGCATCTACCTTGTGAACCCCTCTATTATTTTATACTGTGCTTGTTCAGTAGACATCAAAAGATGTTTCTCTTGGTTTTGGCAATTTTTCTATTATTATTTTTTATTTTTATCCTTTAGTCTCCTATAAACTAACATTTATCATCAACCTACATTGCAAACAGCAGACAGCATACTGTGTTAAAACCTGGTCCCCAGTTCTAATTATCAAGTTTGTGTGTTAATTGTCTCCTCTCATACAATAAGCTAATTCTCAGGTGTTTTTTCAGACTTTCTTCCAAGCAGATTCAGAATGAACCTGTTCTGTTGGGTGCAGTGCTAGGTTGGGCAGGACACAGACACTAAATCAGAACCCACCTACACCATATTTTATTAGTAACAAACTTAATCCAAAGAAATTTATGAGTTCGTGTTTCATTTCAAAGGCCAAAGAACTCATAACCTCGATTTTAATTAAAAGATCTTAATTCGGTATACTGGTTGATTTTAATTTACTGATTCTAATCTTGCAAATGGTATAATGATTGTAGATGAACTTTAAAACTAAATCAATTACAGTCCCATTAGCTCTTAAATGTGAGATCCTCAAGGAGTTGATTCATCACCAGGTCTGTGCCTTGGTGTTCTTAGCTATGAGTATATTAATGATATATATACTCTAGTATTTCAGCAAAGATTAGTTTACATTAATAAGCAGCATAGGTATGTGTGTATACATTGTATCTATATTCATGGAGTTATAGTATATAGTAACAAATTCATCATATAGATTTGTTAATGTTTTTAAAAAAAATTAATGAGTCACTATTACTGATTATCCACATACACAAGAGGGAAATGTTGTGACTTGCCCTGGTACTATTTGTATTCTCAAAAGGGGCTGCCCCGACAAGGAGTAGATCACATACTCAAGTGAGTCCATGTGAACCTTCTTCTATTTTAACTGGTCAAATAAAAGCTAGAGCCTGTGATTAGGCAGTGGAAGGGAAAGGTGGGGATGGTGGCTTTAGAGAGTGGGGGAAGAGAGGAAGAAGATGAAGAAGATGGAGGAAGAGGAGGTGAAATGAAGATGGAGCAGAATCACATGGCCTGGAGAGACTGCAAGTAGCAAGGGATCTCACAGCTGGAGAATAGAGTAGCATAGTGGTAAATCTGCCCAATCTATGTGTGCAGTATATAACTATAATAACTGGGCTGTGTATTTTTGCATGGGATTGGAGATTTACTGTGACACAGCACCATGATCAGAGCAATTTTCTAATTGATGACATTTTGCAGTAAGTATGCAAGATGTTACCCTTAAGAGAAGTTGGGTTAAAGGTACTTCTATTTTATATAAATGCATATAAGCCTATATTTATTTCAGAATGAAAGCTTACCCCCAAAAAAGAAACCAATATATTCCTAAGAACAACAATTCACTTGTGCACATCAAAAAGAATCTCAAGTCACATAGTGTTTCATTATACCTAAATAACATTTTTTTAATTTATTTATTATATGTAAGTACACTAAATCTGTCTTCAGACACTCCAGAAGAGGGCATCAGATCTCGTTAAGGATGGTTGTAAGCCGCCATGTGGTTGCTAGGATTTGAACTCAGGATCTTCAGAAGAGCAGTCAGTGCTCTTAACCACTAAGCCATCTCTCCAGTCCCTAGAAACATTTTTGAAGTAACAAAATTATAGAGAATTAACTCATGGTGCTCATAGGATAAAGGAAGAGAAAAAGACATTTGTCTACAAAAACAATAACATGTGGCTAGAGGGATGATTCATCAGTTAAGAGCCATTGCTGTTCTTCCAGAAAACCTAGGTTTAGAACCTAGCACCCATGTGGGATGTCTCACAACCACCAATAGTACCAGATCTGGCATATTTTTAATCCCAGCACTCAGGAGGCAGAAACAGACAGATCTATGTTAGTCTGAGGAGTGAGAGAGACACAGAGAGTGAGTGAGAGAGAGATACAGAGACACAGAGAGACAGAGAGACAGAGAGATTGTAAGCTGACTCAGAAAGTATGGAAATTAGTGTGGGGTTTCCCCTATGTGGTAGAGGAAGACCTATTAGTAATGTTTTGCTAAATGTTGCTAAGCTGCCTTATGCATGTTCATGTTTATGCCCACAGATTGGTAATGCTCCCAGATACAAAGAAGTATCTTATAACTGTGAGAGCAGTTAACACAGAGAGTCATAACTGATAAAGTGCCAACAATAAGAGATGGTAAATTGCTCAGCTCTAAGCAAGACAGATCACCTCCTCCAAGGCTCAGGGAACATGATAGAAGAGAGATTGGAAGAAATATAATAGCTCAAAGGTAAGGCTCTGTGCTACAGAAGTATGTCTCCTGGTCATGGTGTGGTCATGAACTCACTGCAATTGTGGTTACATGAACAAGATGTAACCCTTCAACATTTCAGCATTAAAGAAACAGGAATTCATGATGCCTATGAGAAACTATTGATAGCTAATGATTGATGGGTGAGAGGTTTCACTTTAATTTGACGTATATCCAGTGAGAAGTAGCCCATGGTCTAGTAAATCACCTTCATCCATATTCCTTTAAGCAACTATAATTAAATTCAATGAGACACACACATGCACACACACACACCATGAATGTCAGAAGTGTGACTCTTAAGAAGCCCCTTCTACAGTAGGAGACATGGTGTAAGATACAAGGACAAAGATGAAATTCCATTACATGTGTGTATAAATTGGCAGAAATAAAAATAAAAAACAGAGAAATCTGAGTGGTATGGCTTTATTCTACCTAGACATACAGTATCTGTCATTTGAGAGCAGCAATTCTGCTATTACATTCAGTATTCATTCACAGCTTCCTGATCCCTAAGCACACACTAGAGTAGGCATTTCAGCAAAGAAAATAGTGTCTGACCTTTACAGATATCCTGGCAGCAGATGCTTCAGCTCCCATTCACAAATGAAGAAATAAATACAATGATATTAAAATCTGTACCAAGCCTCATGGCTAATATACAGCAGGCCTGCCCTTGGCTCTCAGGCTAGGGTCTTTAGGACTAAAAGGCAGCAATCATCTCCAAAAATTCCAAAATCACTCCACTTTGCTTCCTTAATCTCATCTTGTAAAGAACCCTGATTTGGTCCCTAGGTTTTCTTTGTCCACCCAAACCAATGGGCTAATGGGACATTGGAGAGTGACACCTTAGCCAAGCCATGGCCTCCAACCTTCATGGCCACTTTAGGAGAAAACATCTACCTCCACACAATTATGTAGCAAGTAGTTCCAACTCACGGTCCACAGAAACGTTATTCTCTTTTCTGTATGTAGTACTCAAATATTTCAAGTTAGTTATTGTGTTATCCAAACTCTGTCTTCTCCAAAACTCTGACAAACATTCCAATTATTCTATGTTCAATCCATAAATGACTATGATGTGATTGTGTGTGGATCTTCATCTGGAACAGGGCAAGTTTGTGCCTCTCACCTCTCTTATAAATATGGTAAATTTTTTCTATTTAATTTTTTTATGTTTCAAGAATTTCATACTTGGACCCTAAATTTACACCATTTCCACCTTTCTCTTCTCTTACAACTTCTCCTGTGTCCCCCACTCCTGCTAAAATACATAACCTCCTCCTCCCCCTCCTCCTCTTCATTAATTAATATTGTTGCATCTACTCATCAAGAGACTTGTCCCTGAACAACACTAATTCTTCCTCTCTCTCTCTCTCAGTAGCAATTACTACCTGTAGTTTTTCATCTGGAGTGGGCCTTGTGAAATTTCCCCCATGATACAGACAAATCTAGTTTTCTTAACATTTTTTATTATTTATAAAATGAAACTTTATATGCTATTCCCAAACTGCACCTTTTTTCTTATAATTACACAATTGAGTGGTGATGTTTCTTTCTTTGCTTGATTCTATCTTTGACCAAGCCACAGGTCACTTTAGACATCAGAGAAAAAAAGTTAGATATCTACTTTTATCTGTCATTTTGGTACATGCTAGGATTATAATGATGAACAGAGTGTGTGGTGGTTTGAAAGAAGACAGCTCCCAGAGGCTCATGGGAAGTGCATTATTAGGAGGTGTGGCTTTGTGGGAGGAAGTATGTCACCGCAGGCGGGCTTTTGAGGTCTCTGAAGCTTAAGCCCGACCTAGGGCATCTCAGTCTCTTCCTTCTGCCCATGGATCTAGTGTAGAACTCTCAGCTAGCTCCTTCTGCAGCACCATGTCTGCCTGCATGCTGCCATGGTTCCCTCCATGATAACAGACTGAACACTGAAACTGTAAGCCAGCCCCAATTCAACATTTTCCTTTATAAGAGTTGCTGATGTCATGGTGTCTCTACACAGCAATAGAAACCCTAAGACAGACTGAATTCACAAAGCTCAGAGATAAAAGTAGGACAAGGGATAGCATCTGTAATTTTGTCAGTATGATGAAAGTCAAAGGCGATGTAACCTTAAGAGCTTTTTTAAATATTTCTAGAGGTCATTGATTTAAAGAGCCCTATCTTAATGACACTACTGTGACTGGCATCTCAGGTCTGATAGTAGGCATTAGGTTCACTGTCCAAAATTTCACACAACACACTGTTATTCTTTTGTGAAAATTTATACTATTCTTAAACTTCAGTAAGACTGAAAGACGGGGAAAGGATGTCACATTACAAAAAGCTCTAAAGTCGATACTGAGTCACAGAAATTAGGGATTTTCAGAAAAAAATAAAGATCGCACATTTATTGACCAATTGCATGGGCAGTATCAGACATGACATTTTTTTTTAACTAATTTGTTTATTTTATGTATGAGTGTTCTATCTGCATGTACACCTGTGTGCCAGAAGAGGGCATTAGATCCCATCACAGAGGGATATGAGACACTATGTGGTTGCTGGGGATTGAACTCAGGACCTCTGGAAGAGCAGCCATGCTAAGATGTTTTACATGTTTCATTTCCGTGTCTCTCAGACTTTTAAAGCAGAGTGGTAGGAGGTTAGGGTGGATCTGGGAGGAGTTGGGGGAGGAAAAAGATCATAATACAGTGTGTAAAAGCATTAATGAAATGGAAAGAATTCAACATTTTATTTCAAAGTTTGTGCATTCCATGCCTAGCATGGACCATACATGATCACTACATTGAGCATAACTATTAATTCTCAATAATTTTTCATAGCTACATTCAAAATCATAAAAGACACAGGGATCGAGCAGCTGCTTCCATATGTTTTCCACTGAGGCACACATCAACGCACTTGATTTTACTATTAAATTCAAAATACCGAATGCCCTGATAAAGCATTTTAATGTGAGAAACTTGCATCATATTCTTAGAATCCTTTGTTCGCCTGAGTCTGGGAACATTTCCAACGTCCCTACTCACCCTGAGGTCAGATCTTTCTATTTAAACTTGAAGAAATGAAGAAAAATGAAATTTATAAACTCTACTGAAAATATCAAAGATTTCATCCCAAATGAATTTAAATTGATTTTTTCTGATTTATGCCATTTATCTATGCAATATTGTGTAGCTTGGAAGAAAGCAGTCAATGTGTTTGGAAGAAATTATTATATAGTAAGTAAGCACTTGACCTCTAGAGCATCTTTGGTGTTCTATTTTAATAAAATTCCCTCGAAACCTTTTCGAAATTAACAGCTTTACCATGTTTAGTCTTCGAAGAATACACCTACTTAATCACGAATGATCTCAGGTGCTCCAGGCATGGGTCTGTCACTGTTACAGCCCAATTGTCTCGTGGTAGTCCCATTACATATATCTCGCCGGTCTCCTCTGTTATCTTGTGAATTGCTTGAGATGGAAATCACATGGTCAGCTGGTCCCTTGGTACTCTCTGTAAACACTCACAGCATTTTGCCCATGCTAGCCATTTAATCAACGTTGGCTCATCGGCTGTAGGCTGCAATTCACAGCTCAGGCATAAAGAATCCATGACGCTTCTCACATTTATGAAGTTAATTTCTTGTGTCTCTCTGAGAGGCGTGTATCAAAAAATGTCCTACTCTGAAATAAAATCAACTTTTATAATCCGATAAGGAAAGGGATGTGTTGTCATACTTTCACGGCTGCCGATGGCAGTAGCCTTGCTAGTGTTCAAAACTTAAACTTGCACGACCAAGATTAGGAAGGGATTTGCTCTGTTGGTGTCATTCCTTCATTTTGCTAGAGCACAGATTTGGAATATGTGATGCTGAGCTTGGGTGAGCTGTATTAGCCATCACATTTCATATGAGTGTTTTGTAAAACAATTCCTTAAGCCCAAAGCAGCATAATGATACACATATTGGAAGGCTGATAGGTTGAGTCTGCTCAGATCCTCTGCTGTTCCTCTGCTCAGATCTTGGAACTACTGCTTGCTTGTGATGTCGCATAAAAAGCTCATTAATTGTTCTAGGGCAGTGTTTCTCAACCTGTGGGTCTCAGCCCTTTCACAGAGATCATATATCAGATATATTACATACTTTTACTTTATAATTCATAACAGTAGCAACATTACGGTTAGGAAATAGCAATGAAATGACTTTATAGTTGTGGGTCACCACACATGAAGAACTGTATTAAAGGGCCTCAGCATTAGGAAGGCTGGAAATTACTGGTCCAGGGTCTTAGCTAGCTAGATAAAAACAAAAGAATCCTTCATGTAGTGCTGGTATAAGTACTGGATGAATTTGAACTTGTAAATATTGACTGCAACTAGTCCTTTTTTTGGTGTGCTTAGGTCATGTTTTCCTTAGACTTTTTTCTCTGCCTTTTTGTTACAGACCTTGGTTGCCAGTATGGGAGAGTGGAGAGGGAAGACATTATGCAAATTATGTCTGCAGCTCCTGCTATTAACAGTAATGTGCCTAAGTTATATTATTCTTTTCATCTTAGATACTAAATTTTGATTTATAACTACTGCAATTCTATATAAACTGACGTATTTACTTATTGACTTACTCTGCCTGAAACACAGTCTTATCTCACAGTTTCCATCTGAATATTCACCATTCTAACTTATTTCCTTTTTTTTAGAGCCCCCCTAAAATGAAATCTCCTCTGTCCCTAATCTCATATAAAAACAATCTCTAGATCAAATTATCTGACATATATTCCCACGAATTTCTCTATCATATTTTTCTGGTGCCATATTACCACATCTCCCCAACAAGGCTTCACTTCCTTCAAAGACAGGCCCTGTGTGCCCAGCACACACCACAACTTTGTCTACATAGCGCCCATAAACATATTTGATTTGCTGACTAAATGAAGTCACTGTTCTCTCCCACGTCCCATGTAAATAAATCTCCTTTCTCTCTGACCCCACAGCCTCCTTTGCATCTCTATCATTAAACTAATGGTGTGTGTGTGTGTATGTGTGTGTGTGTGTGTGTGTGTGTGTGTGTGTGTTCATCCTTTGTGGACTATGAATTCCTTCTGTGTAAGAACAATGGATAGAGAGCTAGAGAGGTCTCATGCCAGACAGTTTCTTGGATATGAGAACATGTGCCATGTGCCAAGAGTAACAGCACTTCAGGGCCTCTCTAAGCTAGATCAGAAAATGCTTCCCAGTGGTGGTGGAGCACACTTTTAATTCCAGCACTCAGGAGGCAGAAGCAGGAGGATCTCTGTAGTTTAGAGGCCAGCCTGGTCTTCAGAAAAAGTTCCTGGACAGTCAGAGATATACAGAGAAACCGTGTCAGAGGTAGAGGGAAGGGAGAGGGAGGGGGAGGGGAAGGGGCAGAGGGAGAGGGGGGAGGGAGAGAGAGAGAAGGGAGGAAGGAAGGAAGGAAGGAAGGAAGGAAGGAAGGAAGGAAGGAAGGAAGGAAGGAAGGGAGGGAGGGAGGGAGGGAGGGAGGGAGGGAGGGAGGGAGGGAGGGAGGGAGGGAGGGAGGAAGGAAGGAAGGAAGGAAGGAAGGAAGGAAGGAAGGAAGGAAGGAAAGGGAGTGTGGTGGCTATTCCTGGTTGTCAACTTGACTATATCAGAATGAACTACAATCTAGAATTGGAAGGCTCACCTATGATCCTAATCTGGAGGCTCAGAGATATAAGTTTCTGACCTGGATTTTGGCATGGAGATCTTGAAGTATAGTGGCTATGAATTCCAGAAGATTAAGACAAGGAGATCTCCGAGTTCAAGATCATCTAGGATTAAAGGTATGGAAGTACATGCCTTTAATCTGGGCCACACCCTCTGCTGGAGACACACAGGTCTTTAATCTGGGCCACACCCTCTGCTGGAGGCCTACAGCCTTTAATCTGGGCTACACCATCTGCTGGAGACAGACATTGAAAGAAGGAAGGACATTGGAATGTATAAGGACATTGGAAGAAGGAAGAATGACTCACTCTTCCTTGCCTGCTTGCCTCATGGGACTGAGCAACTGCTAGATCCTTGGACTTCCATCCACAGCTGCTGCTGCCCATTTTTGGGGAGTTGGACTATAGACTGTAAGTCATCGACAAATTCCCTAACTATATAGAGACTGCCCATACGTTCTGTGACTCTAGAGAATCCAAACTAATACAGAAGTTGGTACCAGGAGTGGTTCTAGAGGAGTAGAAGAATAAGGATGAATGTTTTAAAATTTTGGAGTTGGTTAGTTGACCACTAGTACCTTCAACTACTGAAACCTATCCAGATTCTCTCCCTCCGGGGAGCTCGGAGAATATTGAAGACCCGTGGGTGAAACTATATCTCAAGCTTAAAGAAGCTAATGCCTTTGATTATCTTGATGAATTATGTGATTCAGTGGTATACAATACTTTCTCCAAGTTGGGGAAAAAATCAGAAAATGACTTTGCTAGGTGGTTGCTCTTAGCATCTAGGGAAAAAACAATGAAGGAAAGGAAGGAGTTGTATGATAAAAATTGAAGAGCTCCAGACTCAAGTAAACAATCTAAAAGTTGCTAAGTGTGCCCTTGAAGTGAATCTACTCTCTAGCAGCCATAGAGCTCAAGTAGCAGAAAATCAAACTGAAGCCCTCAGTATAAGGTTGACTGAATTACAGTGAAAATTTAAGTTTCAACCTCAGAGGGTGTCAGCAGTTAAAGTAAGGGCATTAATTGGCAAAGAATGGGATCCTATAACTTGGGATGGGTATGTGTGGGAAGACCCTGTTGAAATTGAGAATTTTGAATCTTCAGATTTTTCAAGGATTTGCTCCACCTGAAGAAGTAGTACCCTCAGCCCCACCCCTTGAAATAATGCCTTCTCCACTTGAGGAAATTAATCCCTCAGAGCCTGATAAACCAGCAGTGACTTTTGCTGACAATACTGATGTTTCTCAGGGCCCACCAATAGTTTCTTCTAGACCTATAACCAGACTCAAGGCAAAGCAGGCCTCTAGAGGGGAGGTAAAAAGTGTAGTCCATGAGGAAATACACTATACTAATAAGGAGCTTAATGAGTTTGCTAATTCATTCAAGCAGAAGTCTGGGGAATATGCATGGGAATGGATTTTAAGGGTGTGGGATAATGGTGGAAGGAACATAAAACTAGAGCAGGCTGAGTTTATTGGCATGGGCCCTCTGAGTGGAGATTCTAGGTTTAATATGGAAGCTTGCACAGTTAAAAAAGGTGTCAAAAGTGTGTTTGATTGGTTGGCTGAAGTATTTATCAAAAGATGGCCTACTGAAAAGGAGTAGGAGATGCCTGATATAGCTTGGCTTAGTGTTGATGAAGGGATTTTAAGGCTTAGAGAAATTGCAATGCTAGAGTGGATACGTTGTGTAAAACCTAATCCTCCACAGATCCAGAAGATATGTCCTTCACCAGTCCTATAAGACGCAAACTGGTGAAAGGGGCACCAGCACATTTAAAGAGTTTTGTTCTTGCCATTTTCCTTGTGCCAGACCTTAGGGTTAGAGATGCTGCTGCTCAATTAGATGAATTAAATTCAATAGGTTTAATTGGGCCCCGAGTTAACAAGGGCCAGGTGGCAGCATTGAATCACCAGAGACAAGGTGATCATAGTTATTATAATGGACAGCATAGAAAAAACAATGTTTATAATAACATACCCTGTAATGGGCAGAGAGGTGGAATTTATAATGGTATGACTTGTTTGGACCTTTGGTGCTGACTAATCAATCATGGTGTTTCCAGGGATTAAATACATAGGAAACCTACTGCATATCTGTTTGATCTGTATAAGCAGAACAAATGATACAAACAAATGATAGAAAGGCTGTATTGGATCATAGAAAAAGGCAATCTCTGCCAGTGAATCAATTTCCAGACTTGAGCCAGTTTACAGATCCAGAACCCCTTGAATGAAGGGTTCCCCTGAGGGAGGATCTTGATAAGACACCTAAACGTTTTGCTGTTAGTCTTTCTCCAATTCTTCCCCAGAGGGACCTATGGCCTTTTACAAGGATAACTGTAAACTGGGGGAAAGGAAATAATCAGACTTTCTGGGGGCTATTGGATACTGGTTCTGAATTGACACTGATCCCAGGAGATCCCAAGAAATACTGTGGCCCTCCAGTTAGAGTAGGGGCTTATGGAGGACAGGTGATTAATGGAGTTTTGACTGATGTGTGACTCACAGTAGGTCTAGTGGGTCCCTGAACACAGCCTGTGGTCATTTCCCCAGTTCCAGAATGTATAATTGGGATAGATATACTCAGAAATTGACAGAATTCTCACATTGGTTCTCTGACCTGTAGAGTGAGGGCTTTTATGGTTGGAAAGGCAAAATGGAAGCCTTTAGAGTTGCCTCTGCCAAAAAAAATAGTGAATCAAAAACAATATCGTATTCCTGGAGGAATTGCAGAAATTACTGCCACAATAAAGGACTTGAAAGATGCAGGGGTGGTGGTTCCCACCACATCTCCCTTTACACACTCTCCCATTTGGCCAGTGCAGAAGATAGATGGATCAGGGAGGATGACAGTTGACTATCGAAAATTAAATCAGGTAGTAACTCCAATTGCAGCTGCTATACCAGATGTAGTTTTGTTACTTGAGCAAATTAACACATCTCCTGGAACCTGGTATGCAGCTATTGACCTGGCAAATGCCTTCTTCTCAGTACCTGTCCATAAGGACCATCAGAAGCAATTTGCTTTCTGTTGGCAAGGCCAGCAGTATACCTTTACAGTTTGCCTCAAGGATATATTAACTCTCCTGCCCTGTGTCATAACTTACTTAGAAGGGACCTTGATTGTTTGTCTCTTCCACAAAATATCACATTGGTGCACTATATTGATGATATTATGCTAATTGGACCAAGTGAACAGGAAGTAGCAACCACTTTGGATTCATTGGTAACACATATGTGTATCAGAGGATGGGAAATAAATCCAACCAAGATTCAAGGACCATCTACTTCAGTGAAATTCTTAGGAGTACAGTGGTGTGGGGCATGTAGAGATATTCCTTCTAAGGTGAAAGATAAGTTATTGCACCAGGCCCCTCCCACCACCAAGAAAGAAGCACGTTTAGTGGGTCTATTTGGATTCTGGAGACAGCACATTCCTCACTTGGGTGTGTTACTCAGGCCTATTTACCGAGTGTCTCAGAAAGCTGCTAGCTTTGTGTGGGGCCCAGAACAGGAGAAGGCTCTTCAACAGCTCCAGGCTGCTGGGCAGGCAGCAGACCCAATGGTACTTGAGGTGTCAGTGGCAGATAGAGATGCTGTTTGGAGCCTCTGGCAGGCCCCTGTAGGTGAATCACAGAAGAGACCTTTGGGATTTTGGAGCAAAGCTCCACCGTCATCTGCAGACAACTACTCTCCCTTTGAAAAACAGCTCTTGGCCTGCTATTGGGCTTTAGTGGAAACTGAACATTTGACAATAAGATACCAAGTTACTATGCTACCTGAACTGCCCATCATGAGCTGGGTGTTATCAGACCCTCCAAGTCATAAAGTAGGGTGTGCACAACAGCAGTCTATTATCAAATGGAAGTAGTATATACGTGATCAGGCCAGAGCAGGTCCTGAAGGCACAAGCAAGTTACATGAAGAAGTTGCTCAGAAGCCTATGGTTTCTATTCCTGTTATAATGCCATCTGCTGCCAAGCATGTGCCTCATGGGGTGTTCCCTATGACCAGTTGATTGAAGAAGAGAAGACTAGGACCTGGTTTACTGATGGCTCTGCACGTTATGCAGGCACCACCCAAAAGTAGACAGCTGCAGCATTACAACCCCTTTCTGGGACAAGCCTGAAAGATACAGGTGAAGGAAAATCTTCACAGTGGGCAGAACTTCGGGCAGTACACGTGGTATTACAGTTTGTTTGGAAGAAGAAGTGGCCAGATGTATGATTGTTCACTGCCTCATGGGCTGTAGCCAATGGATTGGCTGGATGGTCAGGGACGTGGAAAGATCACAATTGGAAAATTGGTGAGAAAGACATCTGGGGAAGAAGTATGTGGATAGATCTCTCCAAATGGGCAAAGGATATGAAGATATTTGTGTCCCATGTAAATGCTCACCAAAAGGTGACTTCAGCTGAGGAGGAGTTAAATAATCAAGTGGATAAGACTACCCGTTCTGTGGATAGTCAGCCTCTTTCCCCAGCCATCCCAGTTATTGCCCAGTGGGCACATGAACAAAGTGGCCATGGTGGCCGAGACGGAGGTTTTGCTTGGGCTCAGCAACATGGACTTCCACTCACCAAGGCTGACCTGGCTACAGCTGCTGCTGAATGCCAGATCTGCCAACAGCAGAAACCAACACTGAGCCCCAGATATGGTACCATTCCTCGAGGTGACCAGTCAGCAACCTGGTGGCAGGTTGACTATATTGGACCACTTCCCCCGTGGAAAGGACAACATTTTGTTCTTACTGGAGTAGATACTTATTCTGGTTATGGATTTGCCTTTCCTGCACTTAATGCTTCTGCCAAAACCACCATCCGTGGACTCACTGAATGCCTTATCTATCGTCATGGTATTCTACACAGTAATTCTACACAGTATTGCTTCTGACCAAGGAACTCATTTCACAGCCAGAGAAGTGCGACAGTGGGCCCACAATTATGAAATTCACTGTTCTTATCATGTTCCCCATCATCCTGAAGCAGCTGGTCTGATAGAAAGATGGAATGGCCTTTTGAAGGCACAGTTACAGCACCAATTAGGTGGCAACAGCATGGAGGGCTGGAGCAGAGTTCTTCAGAAGGCAGTATATGCTTTGAATCAGTGTTCAATATATGGTACGGTTTCTCCCATAGCCAGGATTCATGGGTCCAGGAATCAACGGGTGGAAAAGGGAATAGTTGCACTCACTATCACTCCTGGTGACCCTCTAGGAAAATTTTTGCTTCCTATCCCCACAACTTTAGGTTCTGCTGGACTAGAAGTTTTGGTTCCAGAGAGGGGAGTGCTACTACCAGGAGCCACAACAAACATTCCATTGAACTGGAAGCTCAGATTTCCCCCTGGCCATTTTGGGTTTCTAATGCCCTTAAACCAACAGGCTAAGAAAAGAATAACAGTGTTAGGAGGGGTGATAGATCCAGATTACCATGGGGAAACTGGATTGCCTCTCCACAATGGAGTTAAGCAGGAGTCTGGAGTGCAGGAGATCCCCTAGGGTGTCTCTTAGTACTACTATGTCTTGTGCTTAAAGTCAATGGGAAACTACAACAGCCTAATCCAAGCAGATGACAAAGGACAAAGACCCATCAGGAATGAAGGTAGGGGTCAATCCTCCAGGAAAAGAGCTAAGACCTGCTGAGGTGCTTGCTGAAGGTGAAGGAAATACAGAATGGGTAGCAGAGGAAGGTAGTTATAAATACCAGCTAAGGCCATGCAACCAGTTGCAGAAACAAGGATTATAAGTAATATGAATGCTTCTATCTTATTTTGTTAAAGATACATTTGTCTTTCTTCCAATTCCTTTAACATCAATTGGTATTGAGACACTAAAAGAATGTTCCCAAGGGACATTGCCCCTTTGTAAATTTACAAATGTGTTTATGAATGTACGAGGAATAGTTATATCATGTTAGGTGTTTTTATGACCTTGTTATTGTTTCATGTGGACATGAGATATTATTTGTGACAAGTTGACAAGGGGTAGATTGTAGTGGCTATTCCTGGTTGTCAATTTGACTATATCTCGAATGAACTACAATCTAGAATTAGAAGGCTCACCTATGATCCTAATCTGGAGGCTCAGAGATATAAGTTTCTGACCTGGATCTTGGCAGGGAGATCTTGAAGCATAGTGGCTCTGAATTCCAGAAGATTAAGACAAGGAGATCTCTGAGTTCAAGATCATCTGGGATTAAAGGCATGGAAGTACATTCCTTTAATCTGGGCCACACCCTCTGCTGGAGATCTATATAAGGACATTGGAAGAAGGAAGATCGACTCACTCTTCCTTGCCTGCTTGCCTCGTGGGACTGAGCAGCTGCTAGATCCTTGGACTTCCATCCACAGCGGCTGCTGACCATTTTGGGGGAGTTGGACTATAGACTGTAAGTCATCGACAAATTCCCTAACTATATAGAGACTACCCATACGTTCTGTGACTCTAGAGAACCCAAACTAATACAGGGAGGAGGGAAGAAAAGGAAGGAAGGAAGGAAGGAAGGAAGGAAGGAAGGAAGGAAGGAAGGAAGGAAGGAAGGAAGGAAGGAAGGAAGGAAGGAAAGGGAGAAAAGACGGGAGGAGGGAGGGAGGAAGGAAAGGAAGGAAAGAAGGGAGGAGGGAGGGAGGAAGGAAGGAGGAGAGAAAGAGACAGACAAAAACAGAGAGAAAATGCTTTCAGAAAAAATACAACTTCGACTCTTTCTTTGAAGAAACATGGAAATTTCCAAAAAATTAAATCAAAACAAACAAACCAAAGACCTTAATGTAATTCAAACTACTGACAGAAAATGCTTTGAGAATATGTACAGGCAAGGGTGGGGCCATGACTCAAGGGTAGAGCACTTGTCTAGCATCTACTTCTGGGTTCAATCCCCAGGATTGCCAGGGGCAGGACAGGCATAGGCTAGGACTTTTAGGGCACAAATAGCCCAGGAAAAAACAACAAGAACTAATGAACAGGACTGCATGAAATTCAGAAGCTTCCAAGCAGCAAAGAAAATAACTGGCTTAAGAGACAACCTGCAGAATGGAAGAAAATCTTTCTCAGTGAGCCATCTGACAGGGCATTAATATCCAGAATAAAAGAGAACTCAAAAAGTTAAACATACAATAAAATAAATCTCCAATCAATAAATAATCACACAGTTCTTTTTTTAAAAAAAATACAAATTGCCATACACCTTTAGTCATCAGAAAAATACAACTCTTAATGATCTGAAACTTGGGGTTATAGCTAAGTAGTATAATACTTCTTGTAAGACTTCTATAAAGACATGAGTTTATTGCCCAGAAAATTGAAAAATAACTGAGATTCTACTTCACCCTGATAATGCTATCATCAAAAAACCAAACAACAAATGCTGGCAAGAATTCTACCAAAACAGTGGATTTTATATACTTTTCAGGTAATAAATGCATTAGAGAATCCAGCATAGGACTCAGTATGGGAATGCGTCAGTAAGTAAGTAAGTAGCAGAGTCACACAACAGTTTCATACTGGGCCCATAAAAATAGAACTTGTGATACAGATCTTATATGCACCACTCTAAGGCATATGCCAGCAGAAATCCAAGCCAGCATTCCACAGAGGTATTGGATATTTACAGTTGTACTACATAGCCACTATGTAAAATCAAAATAGGTGCCCATCAACAGATGAATGGAGAATAAAAATGTGGTATATGTGCAAAATGGAGCACTTTTCAGCCATTAAGGATATAATAGAGTTTGGTAGTAAAAGATATCCAGAAAGATGAGATTAAAAAAAGAAACTTGAAATAAGAAAGGAGATTAATTAAAAAGAAGGGGCCAAGAGGAAACGGAGGGGGGGGGGGAGAGAGAGAGAGAGAGAGAGAGAGAGAGAGAGAGAGAGAGAGAGAGAGAGAGAGAAGGAGGGAAGGGGAGGGAGAGGGAGAGAGAAAAAGGGAGAGAGAGAGAAAGAGGGAGGGAGGGAGAGGGAGAGAAAGAGAGAGAGAGAGAGAGAGAGAGAGAAGGGTGAAGGAGGGAGGGAGGGAGGGAGGGAGGGAGGGAGGGAGGGAGGGAGGGAGGGAGAGGGAGAAGGCCAAGGAGAGTACCAGATAAGGTCAAACTCCTTGAAAAAAGATGTTGTAGCAAGGGCTGCAGAGATGGCTCAGCATTAAGAGCACTGACTGCTCTTCAGAGGCACACAGCAACCACATGGTGGCTCACAACCATCTGCAATGGGATCTGATGCCCTTTTCTGTTGTGTCTGAACACAGTGACAGTGTTTTCACATACATAAAATAAGTAAATGAACCTTTAAAAAATGTTGTAATGAAGTCCACCATTTTATACAATAAACATGCTAACAAAAGGAGGGTATTGGGATCTACTTTTTATATTCTAAAATAGCAGCAAAGAAGTCTTTAGAAAAAGGGGGAGAATCAACTTTGAAAAAGCAGTATGGCTGTCAGATTAAACAGTAGACTATAGTGACTAGTATAAATTTGGTTTTAAGTCCGACTGCTATACCACCAAATCTTCCAATTAAAGACTAGCCTGAAATGTATATTTTGTATGATGTCTTTCATTCTTTCATTTTTTAAAACATTGAGAGGAACTAACTGTAAAAGACACAAAAAGACTGTGTAAGCTGTTCTAACTCGGGAAGGAAGTGCTTTATTTCATCTTACACTTCCACATCACAGTCTATCACGCAGGGAAGGCAGGGACTTAGGCAAGCAGACACCATGAAGAAATACCTTTTACAGGCTTGCTCCTTGTTTTAGCCACTGTTCTATTGCTATAAAGAGACACCCTGACCAATGCAACACTTAAAAAAGAAAGCAATTAACTGAGGGCTTAGAGGTTTAATGCATTATCCTTGTGGCAGTGAGCATGGTGAGAGGCAGGTAAGCAAGGTCCTGGAGAAATAGCAGAGAGCTATACCCGGAGCCACAGGCTTAGAGAAGCAGGAAGAACTGGGCCTGGCATGGGCTTTTGAAATCTCAAAGTTCACGCCCAATGGCATACTTCCTCCAACTAGGCCACACCTCCTGATCCTTCTCGAAGAGTGCCACTCCCTGGTAACTAAGCATTCAAATATATGAGCTTATGTGGGCTGTTCTCACTCAAATCACCATCTCTTCCTGGCTTGCTGAATGTAAGCTCTTACACTTCTCCCTATATCTCCTTGGGAATGCTACCTTGCATGTCAATCACCAATCAAGAGAATGACCCTCATATTTGCTTACACACCAATCTGGTGAAGGCAGAAGAGGGTCACTCTTCTCAGATGACCAGCTTGGGTCAAGTTGACAAAAGTCTTACAAACATGAAATCAAACATAACACATTCATTCTCTCCACCTTTTGATGCCTTTTTTTAAAGCATCACTTTGAAAGTATCATGTTTGCATGGCATATTTTAAACACCCTGAGCCAGGAAGTCTGTATTAATGTTTTAATTAAATTTGCATCCCTATGATCCAATTCCACTAATCCAGGTAACATTAAAATATCCCCTTTATGAGGCAGACCCGGCGCCCACGACCACTGGCCATCGCTGGCCAGCCAGGCTGCAAGCAGCAGCGGATTTACGGTGCCTTTCACCACACAGAAGCCACATCAGAACTCTGCCTCCCGCCAGTTAGTTACGAGGGCTCCATATTGGTTCTCGGTCGCCAGAGAAATCAGACTGAGATACGCAAATATAACCCGAGACCAACATCGCAGGGGTCTAAGCCCAACGGGCGTTGGCCTGCACCCAGGCCCTGGGCAGATTGGGGGTCCACCGGGGTGCAAATCCGGCCAGGAGGTTTTTTCCTCCCGGGCTGGAGCGTGCACCACCACCATTTTGCCTAAGGGAAGCCAGGGAGACCTAGCAGGCAAAACCAAACCGGCTAACAGGCATAGCCCGAGGCGGACATAGCAGGGGTCTCAGACGGTCAGGCCCTGGACTGCCCCCAGGCCCAGGACTGCTCGGTGGGCCATATGTGTGCTGACCCAGCCAGGAGGTTGTTTATCGGGCCGTTTGAGCACCACCGCCATTTTGCCTACGGGAAGCCAGAGAGACTAGCAGACAAAACCAAACCAGCTAACAGGCATAGCCCAAGGCAGACAAAGCAGGGGTCTCAGACGGTCAGGCCCTGGACTGCCCCCAGGTCCTGGGCTGCTCGGTGGGCCATCTGTGTGCCGACCCGGCCAGGAGGTTGTTTATCCCGGCCAGTTTGCGCACCACCGCCATTTTGCCTACGGGAAGCCAGAGAGACCTAGCAGGCAAAACCAAACCAGCTAACAGGCATAGCCCAAGGCGGACATAGCAGGGGTCTCAGACGGTCAGGCCCTGGACTGCCCCCAGGCCCAGGACTGCTCGGTGGGCCATCTGTGTGTCGACCCAGCCAGGAGGTTGTTTATCGGGCCGTTTGCGCACCACCGCCATTTTGCCTACGGGAAGCCAGAGAGACCTAGCAGGCAAAACCAAACCAGCTAACAGGCATAGCCCGAGGCGGACATAGCAGGGGTCTCAGACGGTCAGGCCCTGGACTGCCCCCAGGTCCTGGGCTGCTCGGTGGGCCATCTGTGTGCCGACCCAGCCAGGAGCTTGTTTGCCCAGGCCAGCGCGCACTGCCGCCATTTTGCCTACGGGAAGCCAGAGAGACTAGCAGACAAAACCAAACCAGCTAACAGGCATAGCCCGAGGCGGACATAGCAGGGATCTCAGACGGTCAGGCCCTGGACTGCCCCCAGGCCCTGGGCTGCTTGGTGGGCCATCTGTGTGCTGACCCAGCCAGGAGGTTGTTAGCCCAGCAGACTCTCCCAGCACTCTCAGGGAACTCGCGCACGCCACCATCCTAGCCACCTGACACACCCAATTAACACCCACAGCTGAGGGGAACTTTGCACCAACATTGGCCTGCCAGGCTTTTGCCTAGACTCAGGGCCTGAGCAGCTAGGCTAGCCTTGTGTGCACCAACCCGGTTGGGAGTTCTGCTGCCCAGATCAGCCTGGGCGGCAGCACCACATCTCCAAGTCCTGCAAGTGGCTAGCTGGGTTTCCGGGTGGCCAGCTGGGAGAAGTCAGTGTGCTCCAGTGAATCCAGCGGGCCCCAGCGGGAGCCTTCGGGTGCCTGCTTTGGGATCTGAACAGCCTGGGCAGCAGCACCCTGTCTACAAGCAGTGCAGGAGGTAAGCTGTGCACCAGAGGCCAACTGGGAAGGGGCAGCTTGCACTGGTGAGTACAGCACTGACAAGACAAACTAACACCAGTGAGAACTAGATGGCAAAAGGCAAACGCAGGAACGTCACTAACAGAAATCAAGGCAATATGGCAACATCTGAACCCAATTCTCCTCTACCAACATGTCCTGGATACCCCATCACACCAGTAAAACAAGATTTGGATTTAAAATCACTGGTCATGATGCTGGTACAGGAACACATGAAGGACATACTTAAAGAAATTCAGGAGAAAATGGATCAAAAGTTAGAAGCCCTTGCAAGGGAAACACAAAAATCATTGAAAGAAATCCAGGAGAATACAAAAGCCAACAAGGAGGAAATGCAAAAAACACTTAAAGAAATACAGGAGAACTTTGGTCAACAGGCTGAGGTCATGAAAGACTAAACACAAAAATCTCTTAAAGAAATACAGGAGAACTTTGGTCAACAGGCTGAGCTCATGAAAGAGGAAACACAAAAATCTCTTAAAGAATTACAGGAAAACACAAACATGCAAGTGAAGGAGCTAAGCAAAACCACCCAGGATCTAAAATCAGAAGTAGAAACAACTAAGAAAACTCAAAGGGAGACAACTTTGGAGATAGAAAGCCTTGGGAAGAAATCAGGGGACAGAGATGCAAATATCAACAACAGAATACAAGAGATAGAAGAAAGAATCTCAGATGCTGAAGATTCCATAGAAACCATGGACTTAACAGTTAAAGAAAATGCAAAATGCAAAAAGCTTGTAACCCAAAATATCCAGGAAATCCAGGACACAATGAGAAGACCAAACCTAAGGATTATAGGCATAGATGAGAGTGAAGATTTACAACTTAAAGGGCCAGCAAATATCTTCAATAAAATTATGGAAGAAAACTTCCCTAACCTAAAGAGAGAGATGCCCATGAATATACAAGAAGCCTACAGAACTCCAAACAGACTGGACCAGAACAGAAATACTTCCCGTCACATAATAATCAAAACACCAAATGTTCTAAACAGAGAAAGAATACTAAAGGCAGTAAGAGAAAAAGGCCAAGTAACATATAAAGGAAGACCTATCAGAATCACAGCAGACTTTTCATCGGAGACTATGAAGGCTAGAAGGTCCTGGGCAGATCTCATGCAGACTCTAAGAGAACACAAATGCCAACCAAAACTACTATATCCAGCAAAACTCTCAATCACCATAGGTGGAGAAACTAAGATATTTCATGACAAAACCAAGTTTACTCAATATCTATCCACAAACCCGGCCCTAAAAAGGATAATAGGAGGACAACACCAATACAAGGAGGGAAACTTCACCCTGGAAAAAGCAAGATAGTAACCTTTCATCAAACCCAAAAGAAGTTAAGCATTCAAATTTAAAAAATAACGTCAAAAATGATAGGAAGTAACAATCACTATTCCTTAATATCTCTTAACATCAATGGACTTAATGGCCCAATAAAAAGACACAGACTAACTGAATGGATACGTAAACAGGACCCTACATTTTGCTGCTTACAGGAAACACACCTCAGGGTCAAAGACAAACACTACCTTAGAGTAAAAGGCTGGAAGACAATTTTACAAGCAAATGGTCTCAGGAAACAAGCTGGAGTAGCCATTTTAATATCAGATAAAATTGACTTTCAACCCAAAGTCATCAAAAGAGACCCTGAGGGACACTTCTTGCTGGTCAAAGGAAAAATACAAAAAGAAGAACTGTCAATCCTGAACATCTATGCCCCAAATGCAAGGGCACCCTCTTTCATAAAAGAAACTTTATTAAAACTAAAAGCACACATTGCACCTAACACAATAATTGTGGGTGACTTCAACACTGCACTTTCCTCAATGGACCGATCAGGAAAACAGAAACTAAACAGGGGCACAATGAAACTAATTGAAGCTTTGGACCAATTAGATTTAACAGATATATATAGAACATTCTATCCTAAAACAAAAGAATATACCTTTTTCTCAGCACCTCATGGTACCTTCTCCAAAATCGACCATATAATTGGTCACAAGACAGACCTCAACAAATATAAGAAGATAGAACTAATCCCATGCCTCCTATCTGATCACTATGGAGTAAAAGTGGTCTTCAATAGCAACAGAAACAACAGAAAACCCACATACACGTGGAAACTGAACAACACTCTACTCAATGATACCTTGGTCAAGGAAGAAATAAAGAAAGAAATTAAAGACTTTTTAGAACACAATGAAAATGAAAACACAACATACCCAAATCTATGGGACACAATGAAAGCAGTGCTAAGAGGAAAACTCATAGCCCTGAGTGCCTCCAAAAAGAAAATGGAGAGAGCATACATTACCAGCTTAATGACACACCTGAAAGCCCTAGAACAAAAAGAAGCTATTTCGCCCAGGAGGAGTAGAAGGCAGGAAATCATCAAACTCAGGGCCGAAATCAATCAAGTAGAAACAAAGAGAACCATACAAAAAATCAACAAAACCAGGAGCTGGTTCTTTGAGAAAATCAACAAGATAGATAAACCCTTAGCCAGACTGACCAAAGGGCACAGAGAAAGTATCCAAATTAACAAACTTAGAAATGAAAAGGGAGATATAACAACGGAAACTGAGGAAATCCAAAAAATCATCAGATCCTACTACAAGAGCCTGTACTCAACACAACTGGAGAACCTGGAGGAAATGGACAATTTCCTTGACAGATACCAAATACCAAAATTAAATCAGGACCAACTAGACCATCTAAACAGTCCCATAATGCCTAAAGAAATAGAAGGAGTCATAGAAAGTCTTCCAACCAAAAAAAGCACAGGACCAGATGGCTTCAGTGCAGAATTCTACCAGACCTTCAAAGAAGAGTTAACACTAATACTCTTCAAACTATTCCACAAAATAGAAACAGAAGGAACACTACCCAATTCCTTCTACGAAGCCACAATTACGCTGATACCAAAGCCACACAAAGATCCAACAAAGAAAGAGAACTTCAGACCAATTTCCCTTATGAACATCGATGCAAAAATACTCAATAAAATTCTTGCCAACCGAATCCAAGAACACATCAAAACGATCATCCACCATGATCAAGTAGGCTTTATCCCGGGAATGCAGGGTTGGTTCAATATACGGAAATCCATCAATACAATCCACTACATAAACAAACTCAAAGAACAAAACCACATGGTCATTTCATTGGATGCTGAAAAAGCATTTGACAAAATTCAGCATCCCTTCATGCTTAAAGTCTTGGAGAGAACAGGAATTCAAGGCCCATACCTAAACATAGTAAAAGCAATATACAGCAAACCGGTAGCCAGCATCAAACTAAATGGAGAGAAACTTGAAGCAATCCCACTGAAATCAGGGACCAGACAAGGCTGCCCCCTTTCTCCTTATCTTTTCAATATTGTACTTGAGGTACTAGCGCAGGCAATTCGACAACATAAGGAGGTCAAAGGGATACAAATTGGAAAGGAAGAAGTCAAACTATCATTATTTGCAGACGACATGATCGTCTACCTAAGTAACCCAAAGAACTCCACTAGAGAGCTCCTACAGCTGATAAACAACTTCAGCAAAGTGGCAGGTTATAAAATCAACTCAAGCAAATCAGTGGCCTTCCTATACTCAAAGGATAGGCAGGCTGAGAAAGAAATTAGGGAAATGACCCCCTTCACAATAGCCTCAAACAGTATAAAGTATCTTGGGGTGACTCTTACCAAACATGTGAAAGATCTGTATGACAAGAACTTCAAGACTCTGAAGAAGGAAATGGAAGAAGACCTCAAAAAATGGGAAAACCTCCCATGCTCATGGATCGGTAGAATCAATATAGTTAAAATGGCCATTTTGCCTAAAGCACTATACAGATTCAATGCAATACCCATCAAAATCCCAACTCAATTCTTCACAGAGTTAGAAAGAGCAATTATCAAATTCATCTGGAACAACAAAAAACCCAGGATAGCTAAAACTATTCTCAGCAACAAAAGAAAATCTGGGGGAATCAGTATCCCTGACCTCAAGCAATACTACAGAGCAATAGTGTTAAAAACTGCATGGTATTGGTACAGTGACAGGCAGGAGGATCAATGGAACAGGACTGAAGATTCAGAAATGAACCCACACACCTATGGCCACTTGATCCTCGACAAAGAGGCTGAAAACATCCAATGGAAAAAAGATAGCCTTTTCAACAAATGGTGCTGGTTCAACTGGAGGTCAGCATGCAGAAGAATGCGAATTGATCCATCCTTGTCTCCTTGTACTAAGCTCAAATCCAAATGGATCAAGGACCTCCATCCACATAAAGCCAGACACTCTGAAGCTAATAGAAAAGAAACTGGGGAAGACCCTTGAGGACATCGGTACAGGGAGAAAGTTTCTGAACAGAACACCAATAGCGTATGCTCTAAGAGCAAGAATTGACAAATGGGACCTCATAAAATTACAAAGTTTCTGTAAGGCAAAGGACACCATCAAGAGGACAAATCGGCAACCAACAAATTGGGAAAAGATCTTCACCAATCCTACATCAGATAGAGGGCTAATATCCAATATATATAAAGAACTCAAGAAGTTAGACTCCAGAAAACCAAACAACCCTATTAAAAAATGGGGTACAGAGTTAAACAAAGAATTCTCACCTGAAGAACTTCGGATGGCGGAGAAGCATCTTAAAAAATGCTCAACTTCATTAGTCATTAGGGAAATGCAAATCAAAACAACCCTAAGATTTCATCTTACACCAGTCAGAATGGCTAAGATTAAAAATTCAGGAGACAGCAGGTGTTGGAGAGGGTGTGGAGAAAGAGGAACACTCCTCCACTGCTGGTGGGGTTGCAAATTGGTACAACCACTCTGGAAATCAGTCTGGCGGTTCCTCCGAAAACTGGGCACCTCACTTCCAGAAGATCCTGCTATACCACTCCTGGGCATATACCCAGAAGACTCCCCACCATGTAATAAGGATACAAGTTCTATTATGTTCATAGCAGCCCTATTTATAATTGCCAGATGCTGGAAAGAACCCAGGTATCCCTCAACAGAAGAGTGAATGCAAAAAATGTGGTATATCTACACAATGGAGTACTATTCAGCCATTAGAAACAATGAATTCATGAAATTCTTAGGCAAATGGATGGAGCTAGAGAATATCATACTAAGTGAGGTAACCCAGACTCAAAAGGTGAATCATGGTATGCACTCACTAATAAGTGGATATTAACCTAGAAAACTGGAATACCCAAAACATAATCCACACATCAAATGAGGTACAAGAAGAAAGGAGGAGTGGCCCCTGGTTCTGGAAAGACTCAGTGAAACAGTATTCAGCAAAACCAGAACGGGGAAGTGGGAAGGGGTGGATGGGAGGACAGGGGAAGAGAAGGGGGCTTACAGGACTTTCGGGGAGTGGGGGGGGGGGCTAGAAAAGGGGAAATCATTTGAAATGTAAATAAATTATATCGAATAAAAAAATCTATTAGTAAAAAAAATATCCCCTTTATATCAGATAGATAGATAGATAGATAGATAGATAGATAGATAGATAGATAGATAGATAGATGTAGACGCATGGATGCATGGATAGGTAGATAGATAGATAGATAGATAGATAGATAGATAGATAGATAGATAGATAGGCAAGCAGACAGACAGACAAGCAGACAGACAGATAGGATAAATAGATAATATCAACTTTACAGTTGAGGAAACAAGGCTCTACAAGGTTAAGTTATGCACACTCAATGACATTATAAAATATGCCACACTCCTATGGACAAGTCCATATTTTTTTTTGCTAGTGTAAAAATGTTTTGATACTTCTGAGGAGACGCTTCCATGGATAGATGCTTGCAAGGATGGGGATTTGTGTTTGGTTCCACATTACCCACCCAAAAGCCAGTGTGATAGCTTTCCTCTGCAACCCCAACTGATGGTGTCCCTGGGGACTTGCAGGCCGGCCCAGATAGTCAAATCTGTGACTTTCAGGGTCAGTATCCAAAGAAAGGGTCAAGAAAGATACTAGAGGACCTTCGATATTGGCTTTAGTCCCCACAGTCATGCACACAGACATACCTGCACACACATGCATACCACCTACACACAAAATTCATTTTAAAATGTTTTTAAAGCTTTTCAGATTTGCCAGCATGCTGTTATTCAGTACTTGCTCTCTTATTATAATCTGATCTAAATAAAATCAGGTAAGAACTGCTCCTCTAGAAGACATTGTGTTAAGCTTCCTTTTGCTACACAAAAATCGTATGTTAATGTTACAGTGATAAGTCTCTCAAAAAATAACTGCACTATAGATACTTCATAGAGAGAAATTGAATATCTTCATCTAAATATAACATTAAAACCAGATAATGAATATGAGACTAATGTAGGTTTCAGGTAAATTAAACCAAAACATGTAAATATGTCACTTAAATGTCTAATGAAAGATAGAATTTTAATATTTATAAATAAAAAAATGCTATCAAGGGCAAAAAGAACAGTGCAGGCTTATATTTGTCAAAACCTGCTTCAGTAAGTATACTGAAAAGCTTTAAGCTCCTCTCTAGCCCACTACCCACCAGAAGCAGTGGAATGGAAAGATTAATAGAGCAAAGGGAGACGAGGACCTGTTTTGAAATAGTTCTTTGGATCGAATCCAATCTGTATTGTCAGGATATCAGTAGTTCAGCACACACAAATCAGCAGTGGTTGGCAGTCCACTCTCAAACACCATTCATGAATCAGCAATAGCAGTTTAATCCAGAAGAAGCCATGAGGCTCTGCCAACTGGCCCAAGTCCGCAGAAATGGCAAGAAGCCACCTGAACACCACCAGAGGGTCTTTGGTGTATTTCTTTCTAAGAAGTCATGACAAATGATGATCATCAAAGAGTGGCAAGGTGAACCAATACCACAGCATCATCCGCAGGCTATTGGGTTATATTAATACCCTTTCCAAGGGTTCCAAGGGAACCTTTCATGTGTTCCCTCAAATATCTGCTCTGCCAAAACATCACCTTCCCTTTTCCCAGGCAGCTTCTAGAAAAAGACCACATGTCTGTCTTCAACAAAACATTCTCTAGCATGTCTGCTTCAGCAAAAGCATCCTCTCATAACACAGTTTCCAGAAAATCATCACATCACATGACTGAGTCTCCAAAGAAACCAGAAATTTCCACTTCAGAACAGCAGCCATTAGAAAATACCCATCATCCAACCTAGACCTGGAAGGATCACTGAAGAGTCAGAGACTGTGATCCTGAGGATACTGATGCACAAAGCAGCTACCTATCAGGGATGCACAGAGATAAAGGACAACCCAAGATGAGATCTGTCTGAAAAAAACAAATCAACACAACACCAAACCTATCAAGGGAAAAGCAGGAGGTAAATAGAAATGAGAATGAGCATGGGAAAATAGTTTAACTTGCAGAGTCAAGACCTGCAGCATGTGTGGAGGGAGGGGAGGATTGCATTGTCATAACAGCTGCAGCTGGAAGAGGATGTCATAATTCTCCCTTAAAGAGCATTCAAGGCATTCCTTAAACTCTAGCAACAATAGCTTTTAAAACTGAATTGCAACTTCCATGGTAAATCCTGAGAACGTTTGAATGCATAAGTATAAGGAAAATCTATTTTGTGTTGTTTTCTTACTCATATGATTTCACTATGCCTTCAACCATAAACCATCAGGAAAACAACGAAATACCTGCTGTCATATCTACAGTCAGAGTTCTTCTTGTAGTCAAGTCTCATCATGACTTCATCTATGTCTCAGATGTTTTATATAGGCATAAGACTTACAAATGTGTAACAATTTGAAGGAAAACATAAGATGCCTGGCCTCAGCAGACTGAAAATATAGAACTCGGCAATACCATCCTTGGGGAGCAAGTCACTAATCGCTACAGAAATGCAGTTGTGAGAGGGCATGACATAGTAAGAGAGACTCTCCATACCGGGTAACCATGGAGAACTTCTCAGAGAGCAGAAAAGCTGGGGTGCACCACGGCAAGCAGACAAGCATTATATCACAGATCCGTAGGAAAGTTTTTATTAGCCGGGTTGATGAGAAGCAACACAGGTGTACTAGAGCATGCCTTTCTCTCTCATTTCAAGAAAGTCTTGCTCCTCTCTGCCACTTCTTTTTGATCATCTGCTTGATAATTAGGATATCAGGACAATTCTTAACAGCATTCATAAGATGCAGACTGCTGCATATTGCTGTTTGTGCTAAACTCTTAAACTGTGTCACCACATTGGCCCTTACAGAAACCATTGCTGTTATTCTAAGTGTTGACATCAATTGCTATCTTCAGCATACACACACATATGCAACGACTGACACCGTGCCCCATTCCAGTTTTTTATATGGACACTGAACTTTAAAAAATAAAATACTATGCAAACTCGGTGCAAAGCTTCCCTTTCAACCAGGGTGTCAGGATAGAGCTCTTCTAAGTTGATATTCTAGAGCTGTGCCTGATTATCATCTTCAAAGGTGAGAAAATATAACAGTTAAATTAAATAATAAACCCAAAATCATATAGTTAGGGCTCAAATCTGAGTTTTCTAATTGTAGAGAAGACACTTTAAATGCCTGTTCGCTATTAATGCTTATAGAAAATGTTGGTTGAGCTGGTAAGAACCCAGATGTCCCTCAACAGAGGAATGGATACAGAAAATATGATACATTTACACAACAGAGTACTACTCACCTATTAAAAACAATGGACTCATGAAATTCTTAGGCAAATGCATGGAACTAGAAACTATCATCCTGAGTGAGGTAGCCCAATCACAAAAGAACACAACTGGTATCCACTCACTGATAAGTGGATATTAGCCCAAAAGCTCAGAATACCCAAGATACAATTCACAGACCACATGAATCTCAAGAAAAAGGAAGAACAATGTGTGGATAATTCGGTCCTTTTTAGAAAGGGCAACAAAATACCCACATAGGAGGTGATACAGAGCTTGCTTTCTTATAGAACCCAAGACTACCAACCCTGGGATGGCACCGCCCACAATGGACCCTACCACCCTTGATCACTAAATGAGAAAATGCCTAACAGCTGGACCTCATGGAAGCATTTCCTCAAGGGAGTCTCCTTTCTCTGTGATAACTCCAGCTTGTATCAAATTGACACGCAAAGCCAGGCGGTGGTGGTGCACGCCTTTAATCCCAGCACTTGAGAGGCAGAGGCAGGCGAATTTCTGAGTTCGAGGCCAGCCTGGTCTACAAAGTGAGTCCCTTTATCCAATCTCTTTTGGATATGGAATGGATATGGATATGGAAGCAGGAGCTGATGCAGAGGCCATGGAGGGATGTTTCTTACTGGCTTGCTTCCCTGACTTGCTCAGCCTGATCTCTTATAGAACCCAAGACTACCAGCCCATGGATGGTACCACCCACAAGGGGCCCTCCCCCCTTGATCACTAATTGAGAAAATGCCTTACAGCTGGATCTCGTGGAGGCATTTCCTCAAGGGAGGCCCCTTTTGCTGAGATAACTCCAGCTTGTGTCAGGTTGACACACAAAACCAGCCAGTACAGACATCGAGGACTTAACTGCATCTTTGTGTCCCTCGAAAGACAGTAGCCATGATACTGAATAAAGCTGTATTTACCAATGGATGAATTTTTTAAACATAGGCTATATATACAATGGGATTCCACTGGAGTTCAAGGAAAGGATTTCCTGAAATTTATGCATGAACCTGAAGAGAGCTTTATCGTGAAGAAAACCAAGCACAAAAAGCCAAATGCAGACTGATGTTGCTTACACAAGGCATCTGAAGATGGTGAGCTTGGCAAAGCAGGGAGTAGGAGGTGGTACTGAAATGTGGTGGCAGGATGTAGAGATTTGCATCCTTATGCCAAGTCTAACCTAGGTAGGGAGAATCAGTTCAAGTGCTCTATAATACATCAATGACGATGGTCAGTAACAATAGTGTGAACTTGAAAATTGTTTTAAAAGATAGATTTGAATAGTCTCATGATAAACATGAAGTAATATGCAGGGTAATTAGTTCAACTTACCCAATGCTGTTACATATTAGCTAATGCTAATATTCATATTACACACACATGTAAACACACACACTCACATGGATGTTCACACATACACACGCACTCACACACACACTTTTGCACACACATACACACACTCTCACACACACTCTCACATACACTCTCACACACACTTGTATGCTCACACATACACACACTATCACTCACACACACACACTTGCACACACACATACACAAACTCACATACACTCACACATGCACATACCCTCACATGCACATAAACATACACACATGCACTCTCACACACACTTGGACACACACACTTACACACATCACTGTCCTAGTTAAGATTACTATTGCTATAATAAAACAGCATGACCAGTAAAAAAGCAGAGAGTTTATTTGGCTTATTCTTCAACCTCATAGTCCATCACTGAAGGAAGTCGGGGCAGGAACTCAAATAGAGCAAGAAACTGGAGCCAGAGCTGATGCAGAGTCCACACAAGGGGGCTGCCCACTGGCTTTGCTCCCTCTGGTTTGCCCAGACTGCTTTCTTACAGAACACAGGGCCAGCTGCAGCTGGAATGGCACCGCCCACAATGAGCTGGGTCCTTCCTGATCGATCACTGATCAAGAAAATGCCTTATAAGCTTACTTATAACCCATTCTTATAGAGGCACTATTTTAATTGAAGTTCTCACCTTATAGATAACTTTAGTTTGTGTCAAATTGACATAAAACTAGCCAACACACACACACACACACACACAAACACGCACGTGCACACAAATCATTCAGAGAGACTAGATTTCATACATCACCAAACACAGTGATGATATTTTAGCTTCTCACTAACAATAGTAGAAGCGATGAAGCCCAGCCATGACCTGTAAGTGGAGAAAGACCATGACTGACCGCATAGCGTTCTGTATGCAACTAAACTATCCGGTGTGAGGTGGGAAAAAATGCAGCTTAAAATTGAAAATCTCAAAAGCTTCCCCTCCCATCCTATTATTCTCTGGAAGCTGAAGGATGAAGCCACTAAACTAGAGAATGAATATAGAGGACTCATGATTGAAGGGATACAGTGTTAGCGTTTTTTTTTTACTCCAGGCTCCGCCTAGCAGTTACCTAGCAACAGCCAGGTAAGAGCCTGGTATTGTAAGGACTGTTCTCTCTCTCTCCCTCTCCCTCTCCCTCTCCCTCTCTCCCTCTCCCTCTCCCTCCCCCTCCCCCTCTCCCCCTCCCTCCCCCTCCCCCTCTCCCTCTCCCTCCCCCTCCCTTTCTGTCCCTCTGTCCCTCCGTCCCTCCCCCATCTCTCCCTCCCTCCCTCCTTTCCTCCCTTCCCCCCATTTTCTCTCTTTCTGTCCTTCTCTGTTCCCCTCCTTTCTCTATCTCTACGCCCTCCTCCAGGCCTTCTCCCCTCCCTTTCCCACCAAATAAACGGCCTGTCATATAGCTGACTCCTCAGAGGGGGCACCTCAGCCTGGGCCAGCTGAGGCACCCGCTCCATTTTATAAAACACAACACACAGAGAGAAAGAAGTAGTGTTGAGATCCTGAAGAAAGCTGTGCAGCAGGTCTGGAAAACGCGAAGTTTGTGTAGGGAGAAGTCCCTGGGGGAAATTATCTTCCAAAGATGATAGAATATATCTGTATTTGTTCTTTGAAGATTTTTGACAACAGGGTTAAATTTGGGATAAGTAAATTCTTTTCATTAACCAGCTGGGTACAGTCGCATAGGCTACAATCAAGCAACTCCTGAGGCTCAGTGTGCAGGATCACAAATTCAAGTGCAGCATGAACAACACAGAAGACCTTATCTAGAAAAAGAAAAAAAAAATTAAGCAAGTAAAATCAAAAGGGAGCAGAGAAAAAGAAAATAATTACAAAAGAAAAAAAGATAATCATTAATCCCAGAACAAACAAATCTGTACCCTTAAAAGGAAAATAATGATGTACTGCTATTACTTAAGAGTAACCAGGAGCCTGGAACAATGTCTCGGTGGTTAACATCATGGCTAGCTTCTGGCAGAGGACAAGGTTCCCAGCATCCACGAGGCAGCTTGCGACCCCTGTAATTCCAGCTCCTTAGATCTGCCGCCCTCTTCTGGCCTCTGTGGGTACTTCCCTCACATGGCCAAACCTGCATACTGACACACACATAGACACATAATTTAAAATAAAATACTTCAAAATTCAATAAAAAAAGAGTAACCATCCTCTGAATGGTGAGAGTTATTAAAATTCTGAATATGAATTTATCCACATATTTAGATATTGTAAGTACGTTGAAAGGATGGAGATGTGTGAGAGAGACTGGGAGGAAAGGGCAGGCAGTATAAGGGGTGGACCTTCATCCTCCACAGCTAGAGAAGGATAGATGATGGCTAAAATTGAAAACTCAAGCTATACATGCAAGTATTTGTAAAACGCCAGCAAAACTACCTAAAATAGCTTAAATTGTTTGCTCTTCACCACAGGAGGAACAACAGTATGAGTCACCAAGTACTCCCAGAGCTCCCAGGGACAAAACCGTCAACTAAACAGTACACTTGGAGTTACCCATGGCCCCAGACACATCGCAGCAGAGGATGATCTGGTTGAACACCAAATGCGGGAGAGGCCCTTGGTCCTGGAAAGACTTGATACCATAGTATAGAGGAATACCAGGACGGGGAAGCGCGGGGGGAAGGGGGGGTTGATTGGAGAAGGGGAGGTGGCTTATGGAATGTTTGGGGAGGGGGGAATCAGGAAAGGGGACAACATTTGAAGTGTAAATAAAGAATATACCTAATAAAAAATTGTTTGCTATTTGGCAATGAGGGTTGTGGAAGTAAAGAGTTTCATCAGAAAAACCTGTGGACTTTAGGAAGAGCCTGATAGAATTACTTGACCAGGCTGTAGGACTCTCCACAGCTTTCTAGCTCGTTTCTGTTCCTGATGCTTCTTTCTTTTTTTTTTTTTTTTTTTTTTTGGTACACTGTCCATGCATAGTTCATGCCCAACCCAATAGGCACACCCTTTCTCCATCTCTATCCCTGTTGGTAGCTGGGGTTTTCACCTAACCTGAATTATGTTTTTCTCCTGAGTCCTAATAAAAATTGTCCTTGCACTTAAAAAAAATTACATTGTGTATATGACATGGGACTTTGATTACAAAGATAATTTTAAATTAATATAGCAGTAATTAGGCATATTTATGGAAGTGATTAACACATTTCTCTCTGTACTGTCATGGTTCTCAACCTTCCTAATGCTGTGACCCCCCCAGCCATAAAACTACTTTCGTTGCTACTTCATAACTGTGATTTTCCTGCTGTTATGAATCATAATGTACATATCTGTATATTTCTGACGGTTTTGAACCCCCAAGGGGTCGTGACCCCCAGGGTGAGAACCACTGCTACACTCCTCTATCACAATGCTCTATCACAGTAAAGCTATCCATGCAACTGCGACAGCAGATTCCCTCACAGTGAATTAATCTAACCTGCAAGGCTGGCATCCCCTTTCCTTCAGAGAGCCCCGCCCCCTGCAAAGCTGAGAACATAGAATCCAAGCACTGTGAAAATGCAAAGCCATGCCAGGATATGACAGAAGCAAGAATGAAAGAGAACAAGAAATTAAATCAAATCTTCATTAGAAGATAATTAAAACCAAACCCCTGAATATTTCTGCAACTTCTCCAGGAGAAATCACCATCATAGAAATTCATGGAGTATTGGTTTCTTGGTTTCTTCCCCAGCCATCTCCACCACATGTTGGTGTTTATGATGCCTGCCCTGTATTTTCAAATACCCTCTGAGGGTCTTAAATCATCAAAAACCAGCCTACCACACTCCATCCAAGTAAGACCCCCCGACTCTAGTGTGGGAACTGTACAATCAAGGCTGCTCATGGCTTGATCATTCTTTTGTTTATGCATTTCCCTTGCCTTTGGAAGGTCGATTATTAACTTAAAATCATCTGGCCAGGGTCAGCCCTCGATTCCTGGAACTTGACATTCTGATTCAATCTCCACTGAACAGGAGGGCAGAGGACTTGCTGAAAAGTGACGTTTCAGGCTCAAATTTTGGTTATTGTTTAACCGAAGCAGCTAAAAGTCGTTATCCAGAGCACTGGACATCTCCCTTCTCGTTGAGACTTGGTCTATTGATCTTTTGCTTCTCAGTTCCCTTTTCTGTCGATTTACACAAAACCAGAACATGCAGAGGTGGCTGGAAATGGTGATAATTAATTTCATTATGACGTTAACCTTAATATATGAGCAGAAGAGAGTTTAATTAGAGAGTGTCTAACATTAATTCTCTTTTATTATGTGGCCTCTCTGTGCTGCCTCCTGTGTTGGAACCCTTATGATATTATCTCTAATCCTCGAGGTAACGCCCATGATGACTGGTTCAGTTTGTGAGAGGACAGAAACATCAAGCTCTGAGTAATGTAGTCTTCTCATAATTGTCCAGCAAACCACAAAACGGTGTGACCCGGTTGAATCCTGTCACCTGCCGTCAATATGGAAGGACATGTGCCGTGGTAATAGTAAATTATTCTTGCCTGAGCATATCGTCACCAAGATTCAATAAATAAAATAAGATGATGCGGCTCTGAGCGCTGACACCAGTGCCTTGAATTTAGAGTGTTTAACGCTGCTTGTTAGCTCTTAATGTGATTAGCAATGCCACTCTGTAGGTGACAGAGTAATGTCCCTGTCCTTTCTATGTATTTCTCCTCTCTGTTGGTCAAAGGGCAGGGTCATTCTCTATGCCTCAAAGGAGAAAGACTCCGATTTAGGAGCAGTATTTCGGAGAATGTTCCAGATCTTGTGTGCTAACTGGTGCACAATGCCTGCAGGACTGAGTCTGTCCTGGAATGTACGGCCTGGATGTTAACGGGAATTAATACCAGCCTGAGCCTTCTTTTTAAAAACTAGTTCAGTCTTTCAGCGAGGGAGTTACTCAAAAGGCTTGTGTTATATTTGAGTTATTAAGGCTACCGTCCAAGTAAGGACTGCTTATTGAAAGGAGCTGCTCTGCCCCCTTTCCTGCTTCCCTGGACCCTGAGGGGCTGACGCAGATTTCTAGCCCTCTGTTGGGCTGCTCATGGCGTTGCTCCACTCTGCACACACAGCAAGTGTGCTTCCAGCTGATGGCGGGTGGCAGCTACTGAGCTGCTTCCCCACGGAAGAGACGCTCATGTCCTACACCTTCATGGATTTACCTCACAATTTTCCCCATAACTTTCCTGACATGCTCGCACGGGATATTCATAAAATTTATTTAAATTCCTGTTTTTCTTCCTCTTCTAATAAATGTCACCAACTTGCAGGTGGTTTTCATTCCTCTTCTTCTCATCACCTGAGCATCTCCATGCCTAGGTCGAATTATGATTTTCTGATCCTATTCCTTCTGACTTGAGGAGATATTGGTTGCTACATAGCTATCACGAGGCTCCTCGCTCTCTTCCTCCTCCCTTTATTCTCTGTCTCTCTCTCTCTGTCTCTCTGTCTCTCTGTCTCTCTCTCTCTCTCTCTCTCTCTCACTGTGTTTGTGTGTGTGTGTGTGTGTGTGTGTGTGTGTGTGTGTGACATGCATGTGAATGTGTGGACACTCTCACATATTCACTTGTATACCTAAGGAAGCCAAAGCAAGACAACATTAGGTAGCCTCCTCTATTGCACTGTCTATACTACAGCCTTGAGACAGTGTCTCTCACTGAACTAAAATCTTGCCATTCCTGCTAAACTGGCTGACAAGCAAACTCTTCAGATGCATCTGTCCTTGTCCCTGTGTGGAGGTTATGAGCACACACAGTCATAGCAGGTGTTGAACATGAGTGTTAAAAATTCAAATTTAAATCCTCATGCTTGCCTCTCTCTGAGTCACCTCTCCACCCTCTCACTCTTATTTTAAATCCCTCTCCCGGAGTTTCTCTTAACCATACTGTGAGGAGGGAGTTCCTTAGCCTCTTCCTCTGTTGTCAGACCCTGCATGAAATGAAAAGACTAAACCTGAGTGAAGGAATCCTGTTACATGCCATTCTTCACCGCTAGTCTAAATGTTACTACAGAGGCATGGGTGGGTGCTATTCTGAGATTACTGCTTACTAGAGCAGTGCTCCTCAATGACACACATGTATAGACGATCATCATCCATGTGTGAAATGCTTCTCTTGCCTTCCACATACTAATCACCATAATCAATATACAAAAATCAAAGGTGAGACAGATGGACCAGAGCCAAGGAGGAAGGAGCTGACTAGGACCAGTGAGACCTATTTAAGACATTAGAACATCTCAGGGGGAAACAAGACAGTCCAGGATGGATTCAAACTATACGAAGGGATCTAGTAAGGACGGAGAAATACCATAATGGGAGGGTCTAGATTGCTATTGCTTATATAAAAAAAGAAAACAAAAAAAAGGAGGAATCTAGGATGACACAAAGGATTGGTGACACCAAAATATGAGCCTGTGTGATATCAAAAAGTGCAGATAACTACCGGTGGCGGATAACAAGCTAAATGTATGGGAGATTGAGTACTGACTATGAAGTAGTTTTGCTTGTTTGTGGTTTTGATTGAGAGCCATATTAATAGTTTAAAAGAAAAATACGACAGCAGTTAAACTGTAAATCTTGGCAGCTACCTGGAGGAGAAGGACGGAGAGAACCAGAAAAAGTCACAGCATTTGAGTTAAACAAGCATGGAGGTCACCCATGAAGCTTGAAGCCCAGTGCATTAGGTAAAAGGAAGTCCCATGCTCATGGAAGCTATAGAAAGAAGAAAAGGGACCTTTCCATGACAAATCTAATGGAACCTCATGGCAGTTCTACAGCATTGAAGGTAAAAGAACAGAAGGCACATTATCTCTCATTATTTTTCCATCTCTATATCAAGGCCTAACATGAATCCACCGATCTGAGGTGTGGTCTGTTGGCCATGTGGTTTACCGATCCAACTGGATCCATTCTTAAAGGAAAAGTCAACGTCCCCAGTCAGAGGTAGATTCCACTCCTCACTTTAATGCTTCCTCTTCTAAAGAGATAACCTTAAAATAATTTAGGAGAAGGTCTGAAATTGGGGGCAGGGATAAATATACCCCATTTTTACCGTGAAAATCCAGAGCTCTGGTTTCAAAGCTGCTCACCAGCAGAAATTAATGTGTAAGCTAGAGTTTTGTATTTTATTTTCACACCACCAGCTGGTATCAAAAGATGTTTTAAGGGAATATTTGTGTATGCTTGCATTCAAGACAAACTGTCTCCGTTAAGTAATATTCCAAAGTGTATCCTTAAAGACATCATTTTATTCTGAACTGTGACAAAGTATTTAGCTGAGGTGAACCTTATCTTCATCAAATACATAAATGCAAGATGTTTATAAGATCCTAGGGACTCACAAGTATATCATCTATATCAGTTATCAACCTGTAGGTTATGACCCCTTTGGGAATCACATATTAGATTGTCTTAGTTAGGGTTTTACTGCTGTGAACAGATACCATGACCAATACAAGTCTTATAAAGGACAACATCAATGCTGGCTAACAGATTCAGATGTTTAGTCCATTATAATCAAGGTGGGAGCATGGCATCATCCAAGCAGGCATGGTACAGGCAGAACTGAGAGTTCTATATCTTCATTTGAAGGCTGCTAGCAGAATATTGACTTCCAGACAGCTAGGATGGGAATGTTAAAGCCCACACCCACAGTGACACACCTACTTAAACAAAGCCACACCTCATAATAGTGCCACTCTCTGGCCAAGCTCATACAAACCATCACATTCCACTCCCTGGTTCCCATAGGCTCGTCTAAACATATGTGTCTATGGGGGCCATACCTAAAAAAATAGCATAATGCAAAATACATTTAGTCCAACTTCAAAAGTCCCCATAGTCTACAGCAGTCTCAATAGTGTCAAAAGTCCAAAGTTCAAAGTCTCTTCTGAGATTCATACAATCACTTAACTGTAATCCCCAAAATAAGACAGGGAACAAGCACAAGGTATCTACACTGCAATTCATAACAGCAGCAAAGTTACAGTTATGAAATAGCAACAAAAATAATTGTATGGTTGGGGTCACAACAGGAGAAACTGTACTAAAGGGTTACAGCATTAGGAAGGTTGCAACATTGAGAACCACTGTTCTAGAGGATGGCACTAATGATTTGAACCACAAATTTAGAAGCCTCCTTACACCATCCCAAGAGAAATTCTGGATCATCCTATAATGAGCATAATCATACTGATAAAAAATTAACCTGACTATTTTATAGATATTCCTCATAACATAACTATTCATTAATCACTTCTCTTCAGAGTTCAGAAACCTTGAAAAATGAGTGTATTGGATGCTGATTAGAAACATGGTTGTTCAGACAACAGCGTAGAACAACTAAAAAAAGTTGTGATTTCCTTCCTAGCTCCATCACCATTCTCTTATTTTCAACCTCCAGTGTAAGATGACCTGTTCCCTTCTTCTTGTAGGTGTTTACACTGGACATCCCATCCTGTGCTGGTGACTACATCATGACCATGCAATCTCATTATCTTGCTGGGAATCAGCTTCCTGGCTCCCACAGGATGATGGATCAAGATAAAGAATATCCTTAGGAAGTAAGATGGGATGGGAGGGAGGAGCATGAAAGCAGCTGTGGTTACTCGTGCCCAAGATAATGCTGGGTTTTCCATAAGAGTGATTGACGCTTCTGAGAGTGCAAAGGGAATCTAGCATGGGAAAAAAATACAGAATGAAAGAAAAGGGAAGACAAACAGAAAGCCGTGAGTCCAGTTTTGGTTGAAGGTTAGGGACAAAGACTGAGTTGCAGATCTCAGAAGTAGAACTGACTCATCAGAGAGCCACTATGGGAGCTCAGATAGACCCGGAAGCCAAGATCTCCCTATAGTAAAGCATTAATATGTCCTACATATAGATAATGGATGGAGCGAAGGTCAAAGCATGATGTGGAAGACTACAGTCCATAGGGCAGCATCTTTAACAAACAATGTCAGGGACTAGCCTGGATGACAATCAGGAGGTACAATGGACAGATGAACACAGTCAGAGTCCAAAAGGAAGAGGCTTTGCTTGAAGGTAGTAGACAATGATTCACCATGACCGATGGCAATGGTGAAGAGTCCGGTGCTTCAGGGTCTGTGGTCTCCAGCTGAGCACTGGCAGTGTGAGACCTTTTCAGGAGAGAAGAACTACAGAGGAGGGATTAGTTCTGAGGAAAGCAAAACTGGGCAAGAAGCTGAAAAGCCAGCTCCTGTGCTGATGTTTATCGTTTGGAAGAGGGCTGAGGATGTATATACTATGAAAAAAGTCCACAGTTCATCCTCATTTTCTTGGAAAAGACGGCATAACCACAAAGCACAGAGTCTCCAGATAAATAGATCTGTGTCACTTTAAATGTGTTGAGCCTTAGGGAATAGAAGTGAAACCTTAAAGCGGTGACTTCTCTAAGAAGAAATAGGTAACAACTTCCTCTGGGATTACTGTGATGTACTCAGGCTGTGGAACTTCCGTTTATTGAAAGAAGCCAACAGAACAGAAGAAGTGGGGAGATGATATGTCACCTGTGAGTCTGTGATGGTCGGAATGAGAATGGCCTCCATAGGATCATATGACTGAATACTTGGTCTTCAGTTAGTGAAACGGGGGAAAAAACTAGGTGTGGACTTGTTGGAGGAGGAACTTTTGAGGTTTCAAACCTTCATGCCATTCCCAGTCAGTGTTCTCTTTCTCTCACTGTCTATCTGTCTTTCTCTGTCTCTCTCTGCCTCTCTCTTTCTCTCCCTCTTTCTCTGTGTTTTTCTCCATAACTCTCTGTCTTTCTCTGTCTCTGTGTCTCTCTACCAGTTTCTCTGTTTCTCTCTGTCTCCGTGTCTCTATGTGTCCCTCTCTGTCTCTCTCTGTCTCTCTCTGTTTCTCTCTGTCTCTATGTCCCTCCCCCTCTCCCTCTCCCTCCCCCTGCCTCACAGCTATGGATCAGATATAAGCCTCCAGTTACTGCTACAGAGCCGTTCCTGCCTGCCTGCTGTCACGTACAGCACAGTGATCACTCTTGAAACTGTAAGCCAGGCAGTGATGGCCTTTAATCCCAGCACTTGGGAAGCAGAGGCAGGTGGATTTATGAGTTCGAGGCCAGCCTAATCTACTGTGTGAGTTCCAGGACAGCCAGGGCTACACAGAGAAGCCCTGTCTTGGAAAGAAAGAAAAAAGAAGGAAAGAAAGAAAGAAAGAAAGAAAGAAAGAAAGAAAGAAAGAAAGAAAGAAAGAAAGAAAGAAAGAAAGAAAGAAAGAAAGAAAGAAAAAGAGAGAGAGGCAAAGAGAGAAAGAAAGAAAGAAAGAGAGAGAGAGAGAGAGAGAGACAAAGAGAGAGAGAGAGAGAAAGAAAGAAAGAAAGAGAGAGACAAAGAGAGAGAGAGAGAGAAAGAAAGAAAGAAAGAAAGAAAGAAAGAAAGAAAGAGACAAAGAGAGAGAAAGAAAGAAAGAAAGAAAGAAAGAAAGAAAGAAAGAAAGAAAGAAAGAAAGAAAGAAAGAAAGACAGTGTAAGCACAATAAACTGTCTTCTATAATTGGCTTGGTTGTGGTGTCTCGTGCCAGCAATGGGAAAATAACTAAAACACCATAGCTTGTCTTGATGGGGTGCAATGCTTCCCCACAGGGAATGAATCCTGCAAAACTCCTGTAAGAACTCATCAGGGGCTAGTGGCGGTGACACTGAGTTTGCTTTTATCCCTTCATAAATCGAAGGGTTTCAAATACACAAAACTTCCTATCTTAAAATGTTTTTCAAAATGAACTTTATTATACTTCTAAAGAAAAGACCTATTCTCAGCTACATCACTTTGATGTTCTAATAATTTTTAGAGACTGACAAACAAAATATAGAAGTCCGTTAATATTTCACATGGGATGCAAAACTCTCGGGCACTTGGGAATAAAAGAACGTTCAAATGATTTGATTTTTCTGTGGGGACCATTATGTGTGTCTGCCATCTACCTTGTATCTTACAGAGTTCTAACTCAGCTTTGAATATTGCCCAATGCAGGAAGCAGACAGATTGACAATCTGCCTTAATGTCTCCAAGTTTAAAATGTTAGTAGATATTTGCCAAATAAATTTCCAATCTGCTGTCTCAGGTTCTGCATAAAAACTGTCTATATTTTATACCCTAAAAAGCAGAATAAAGTCAATACAATATCAGACTCTGCCCTTCCTGCTGTACTTTTAATATTTATGTAATTTCCTTTGCAAAAATTTTCTCATACAAGGAAAAAAGAGGGATGGACATATGGCCCGACGGTTGCTCCATGACGAGGTATTAAATCACTCCCTCTCCCCGCTGCTTCGTTAAGGGGACCTTTATCACACCTTAAATCTTGGCATCGATGGTAGCTAGCGCTTTCACGGGACTTACAAAGGGACGAACATGGTTCTGAATGCCGCACATGTTTTACCTTTGTAGCCCTTCTATGCACTATTGACCACTTTATCCCCATTTAAGAGATAAGAAATTCGAAACTCCGAAGACTTAATAGCTTACCCAAAGCCACAGCTGTTAAGTGGCAAAGCTGTAATTTGTACTTTGGCCGTGTGGCTTCAAGGTCTGGGCTCTTCACCACAGGCCACTCGACTCTCATCTGCTGTGTAGCCCTTGCTCTGCTCTCTTCCCCCCCCCCCCCCCCGCCCCTCTCCCCCCAGCCCCCCTCCCCCCACCCCCCACCCCCCACCCCCCACCCCGCCTGGCTAGCAGTCCCTCAGCCGATTCCACCTTCTTAATTACTATAGATTTGTGCTACATTTTGACCTTTACAAAGAGATTTTTCCCTCATTCTCTTTCAATTCCCTTGCTCTTCTGTCAGCTAGTCATTAGCATAAATATTATCATTAATCTATCAAGTTAAAAATCAGCTCTCATGGACTGGAGTTGGAGAAAACCGGTCCTCTTTAACACTGCGTCATCCATCTCTTGAACACGCCTAGAGACCTAGATCTCCATTTTCCAGCCTACAATAAAATGTTATTGTTTGAACATGTAAATTACACACTTTTTTCTTCATTCATCCACAAGCATTACATTTTAATTTGCCTGTGTTTTCATTATATTTCTCACCTCTTTGATAAAAATATCTATTGAAGAGCTCTTGATCTTTTTATCATAGTCTCCACATTGTATTGAATTCATTAATTCATTTCTAAGCTTTTAGTCAGTTCAATTCTACTAGGGGTACTGAGTCACATCTTCTGAAGATAAAAACAGTGCATTAATCACTGTTCAATGATTGTACTTCTTTTTTATTACTCTCATTAAAATTTCCAGAACTGGGGCTAGAGGGATGACTCAGTGGTTACAAGTACTGTTCACTCTTTCAGAGAACCCAGGTTCAGTTCCCAGAACATATATGGCAAGTCACAACCATCTGTAACTCCAGTTCCAGGGGATGTAATGCACTACACATGCATAAAGTGTACACACATACATACATACAAGTAAAATATTCATAAACTAAAATAAAATTATAAAAGATCCTCAACAGTATTAAGTATTTAATGTGATAAATGATAGAGCAAAAAATAATTTGCTGTCCTCTACCACCCATTTTCTTCTCCCCTCATAGAAAATCCTCATCTACAGATAGGCAAGTGACTATCCGAATAATGGATAAAATTCGGAACTCTTTACAATGAGATGTGGCATTGTGATCAAGTCCTGCCCAGTGTTACAGAAGAACTAGGTGGGCAATGTCTAGGAGAATCTTCAAAAATATCAATATATTGTCTTCCTTCCTTCTTTGCCCATGGTATTTTTCTACACCTTGGGTCTTTCAGGGATAGTGGTGATGGTGTCTGGGGTCTGTTTATTTTTGAGACAGGGTCTCATGAGTCTCGAACTCTCTATCTAGCTGAGAATGATCCTGAACTACTTATACTGCCACATTTGATCTTATTATGTGGCTCTGAAGACGAATGTAAACTTCTGTGTATGCTGGGAAAGCACTTCATCAACAGAGGTAAACAAACCTTCAGCCCTCACTGGGTGCCTTGCTGTGGATATGGCAGCTGGAAATTTTGTGTCCTCTTAAAATCTGGTAATGAAGAAAATGAATGTCTTTAGATCTAGGTCTAGAAAAATCTAGGTCTCTGCAGCCATTGGATTAGACCCACATTGCCACCTGGAAATAGCTTGGGAGTGATAGAGACAGACAGAGAGAGAGTTGGTTTTTTTTGATTAATACCAAACCTGTGTAAATGAATAAAATCATGACAGTGATGGTCACTTTTTTTCCTGACTACCGTGAAATACTACTTGTTCTTTACTGTTTATTACATTCATAATCTTTTTCCTTACTTATTATGTTTATCAAAATAAAAAGTTATACTAACTCTAATTGACTAAAAACTTTTACTTAAGAATAATTATTATTCTTATCAAAAGATAAACAGTACTTATTTATATCAATTCTGTCTGATAGAATTTTCTCAATGGTGGAAGTATTCATTACCTGTGTTAGTATTTTAGCCACCTGAGATATGAGGCTATTAAAACTCTGGAAATGTAGGCAATAAGTGATGAGAATTCAATTTAAACTATTCAAATTTCAATTAAAATAACTACATGTGGTTAGTGTCTCTCATATTATAGAAGATCTATTCCTTTTTAATCTATTCATATATAGTATTATAACATATTATGCTAAAACATCTACTTCTGGAATGAAGTCTACTTGGAAGGCTAGATTTGACTTGCTAATGTGTGATCAATGTAGTAAGATGAGGAAATTCGCATCTACCAGAATTCTTATTAGAGAAATCACTGTGTGATACAGAAGGTAGGTTTTATTTCAGTCTCAGGGGGCATAGGAGACTTCGAGGGAACATGAAAACGGCAAGCATAATGAAATCTGGTCTCTGCGATAGAGAAGTATTGAGTTTTAGGCAACAAATAGAAATCCAGAGAAGGAAAAACGAGAGGTGGAGGAGTGAGCTTTCATGAGAAGAGTAGGAAAAGAATTATGGAGAAGAGCGGATTTTGGAGGACAATTTTTTTTCGAAGAAGAAGAAGAAAAAGAAGAAGAAGAAGAAGAAGAAGAAGAAGAAGAAGAAGAAGAAGGAGAAAAGCTGTACAACCTGTAATTCAGTTCCATTTTTGATCCCAGGATTTTTTTCCAATATAATACGCCAAGATTATTGACATTGATATCTGTTGTGTGAATCTACTTCCCTGTCCTTCAAAACACTTGGTACAATTCCATTTCCTCGGCCTCCTAAAGTTAGTTTGTCTTGTAAAAACCATGTGAGTAGAAGTGATGTGTGCCATTTCTGGACAGAGCAGCAAAGCACTTGGGGATACTTTTCTTCATCCTCTCTTCCTCATCGCCATATTCAGAATTCCAAGTTTCCAATGGTCAATGAACCTGAGTGGGGAAAACATAGAAAACACCATGTGTTGACTTGTGACTTGTGTGGGAAATAGTTCTTTGTAATAGTAAGTCATCGGGAGTTGCAAATTGTTTGTTACCACAATGTCTTAGTTCACGTTTTATTGCTGTCAAGAGATACTCTTAATAAAACAACATTTTTTTAAGGAAGTCTTTCGTTTTTTTTTTAATTCAATATATTTTTTATTTACATTTCAAAATGATTTCCCCTTCTCTAGACCCCCACTCCCCAAAAGTCACATAAGCCTCATTCCCTCCCCCTGTTCTCCCATCCACCCCTTCTCACTTCCCTCTTCTGGTTTTGCCCTATACTGCTACACTGAGTCTTTCCAGAACAAGGGACCATTCCTCCATTCTTCTTGAACCTCATTTGATGTGTAGATTATGTTTTGGGTATTCCAGTTTTCTAGGCTAATATCCACTTATTAGTGAGTGCATACCATGATTGATCTTTTCAGACTGAGTTACCTCACTTAGTATGATGTTCTCCAGCTCCATCCATTTGCCTAAGAATTTCATGAATTCATTGTTTCTAATGGCTGAATAGTACTCCATTGTGTATATATACCACATTTTTTGCATCCATTCTTCTGTTGAGGGATACCTGGGTTCTTTCCAGCTTCTGGCTATTATAAATAGGGCTGCTATAAACATAGTGGAGCATGTATCCTTATTACATGGTGGGGAATCCTCTGGGTATATGCCCAGGAGTGGTATAGCAGGATCTTTCAGAACTGAGGTGCCCAGTTTTCTGAGGAACTGCCAGACTGATTTCCAGAGTGGTTGTACCAATTTGCAACCCCACCAGCAGTGGAAGAGTGTTCCTCTTTCTCCACATCCTCGCCAACACCTGCTGTCACCTGAATTTTTAATCTTAGCCATTCTGACTGGTGTAAGGTGAAATCTCAAGGTTAAAACAACTCTTAATAGAGGTAAACATTTAATTAGGACTGGCTTACAGTTTCAGAGGTTCAGTCCATTATCACCATGTTAGGAAGCACGGCAGTGTGCAGGCAGACATAGGGCAGGAGGAGCTGAGAGGTCTACATCCAGTTCCAAAGACATCCAGGAGGAGACTGGAATTCCACACTAGGAGAAGCTTAAGCACAGGAGACCTCAATGCCCACCCCCAGTGACACACTTCCTCCAACAAGGCCACACCTACTCCAACAAGGTTATGCCTCCTAATGGTGCCACTCCTTATGGCCAAACATTGAAACACATGAATCTATGGGGGCCAAACGTATTCAAACCACCACACACAACATAACCAGTTTATACTAAGTGATATGAAAACTGATGGCTCACAAATGACCATTGCTGTATTTTAAAAACTCAAATATTAACTTTAGATTACAAAGAGGAAATGAATGATAAAAAGCACGTATGCAGATGAAAAAGATTTCTTTTTTTTTTTCTATAACAGAATGCCACTAATTGGGCAATATAAATGACAGAAATACGTTGGTTCACTGTACCTGAGGTTGGGAAGTCCAGAAGCATGGTGCCAGAATCTGTGTCATTTTGTTTCATCACATCATAGCAGGAGAAAGAAGGGGAAGACAGAACAGAAGAACAAGAAAGCAAATGAAAGCAAATAGAAGCCAAACTCACTCTTGAAGTCTTCCCCCTGTTGGGACAAAGAACCCCTCCAGGTAACATTAATCCATCCAAGAAGGCAGAGGTCTCACGCCCTAATTACCTCCTACTGTGTCACACTTGCTAGAGCTACAGTACCGGGGTCAAAGTCTTCAGCACATAGCTCTGAGGGGCGCATCTGAATGGCAGCATTCACCTTATATGCTGAGGTGTTTAGTGCGGCATATGGTCAAGAAAAGAAAAAACATGAAGCAATTTCTTATCCTGGGAAAAGCACTGTGTTTCTGCCTATTAGCACCTGGAGCTGACTGGAATCTCAGGAGTCTACTGTGAAACAATTTCTCATGGAAGTAGCCATATGTCTTAGTCAGGGCTTCTATTCCTGCACAAACATCACGACCAAGAAGCAAGTTGGGGAGGAAATGGTTTATTGAGCTTACACTTCTGCATTGCAGTTCATCACTAAAGGAAGTCAGGACTGGAACTCAAGCAGGTCAGGAAGCAGGAGCTGATGCAGAGGCCATGGAGGGATGTTTCTTACTGGCTTGCTCCTCCTGGCTTGCTCAGCCTGCTCTCTTATACAACCCAAGAGCACCAGCCCAGGGATGGTACCACCCACAAGGGGCCCTCCCCCCTTGATCACTAATTGAGAAAAATGCCCCACAGCCGGATCTCATGGAGGCACTTCTCCAACTGAAACTACTTTATCTGTGATAACTCCAGCCTGTGTCAAGTTGACACACAAAACCAGCCAGTACACCATATAAACCAGATCTGAACAGTGATAACATCAATCCGCATGCTAACAAGAAAAGTCTGGGAAAGTGACACAGGGCTACACCCCTGCTCAAGGAACTACAGGCAAATGATGGCTGTTGAAAGGAGAATCTGCCACTCCTAGAGACAGCTCCTTCATTGGTTGTCCAATATAAAGTGGACACCCCTGAAACTATATACCCATAAACAACAAAAATAGACCTAGCAGGTTGTACTTATACATTTGTACATGTATATGGATGGATACATATATTGCTATATATTTAAATGCATAACAAATATAATTGGAAAAGAAAAAGGTATTAATATAAGAGTTGGGGAGAGATGAAAGGATTCAGAGGGAGGAGGCTTGGGAAGAGAAGGGAAAAGTGGTTTAACTCTATTTTAATGAAAATGTATAACACATAAAAACAAACAAAAAAGAGAGTATATTTTGAATGTAGAATGGAGAGTGAAGCAAATAGTTACCAGAAAAATATTCCTCTAATAATCATTAGGACTGGTAGCAAATACTCCGTGTCTTACTATTCCTGGGGTGGAATTGTTCTTAATCAACCTTCAAAAGTACAATGCAACCACATGATGTGCCTTTATCATTTGTAAGTAGAAAGTAGGTGAATTGGTTCTGCAATGTATTTAAAGCAACAACTGTAGAAATCAGAATGTGAGAAGACTGTAGTAGAATATGGGTGTAGCCCCAGCACTCTGTAGGTAAATCCTCTATAGGAAGATGCTGAACTTGAGGCTTTCTTGAACTGCATAGACGACTCTCTTTCAAAACAGACAAAAAAAGAATCAGAACTTGAACCCCCATATTTCCTTATTCTTGTAGCAATCATTGTGATTGACATTTTGAAATACTGGATAGGAAATTCCCAGCTGATTTTCAGTAGTGTCTCTAAGAAATATTTTACTCTTTTAAATGAGACCCAGAATTTCACCAGGATAAAACCATATCTGTTCTGAAGATGCAATGTGATTGGATTTTCTGTGCCATCCAAGAAACGGGTTATAGACTGAACATTGGAGATCCAAATAGAGTCTGTCTGTGAGGTTTGCATGACATATTCAAATCCACTCAACAGATGCCTGACTCCTGAAGCCAGCTATTGGTATACTGTGAGCTTTGCTGTTCTAGTACCATATCATTAGGAGTACTAATGGGAAAGAGAAGGGTCAGAGACAGAGATAGGGGAGACACAAGATTGTTAGACAAGCAGTAGACAAACCCACACGCATGCACACACTCACAAAACCACTACCAAATCCCTGAGAAGAGAATAAATCTTGGAACCTATAAAATCCTCCCTATTGGAGTTTTCCTAATTTCACTGGAGTTTTCCTAATTTCACTTGAGTCCATTGAAGTAATTTACCATATCTTAGCAACTGACAATTTCATCTAGATTTTGAAATTTACTGGCAAAAAAAAAAAACCCTCAAATGTTTCTTCATAACACACATCAAAATGTACATTTGAATTCTTTAAAGAAAGGAACTGGAGTAGAAGGATAAGCCAGAGCTTGGATGGAAAGCTGACCCAAGCTGTCCCCCAGCCGCTCTGATAGAAAGGAGTTTGAGCTACGTACAGAATAATATAGACTGGGACGCAAAGGGCTTTACATGTTGCAGCTCTGGATGGAATCCCTGTTGAATTCTTCCTTGCAGTGACCCCAGATAAAGTCAAATGAAGCAAAGGAGTAGGTTCACCCAGCTTGAATTCAAACCAACATGAAGAATAGACTGCCGTGAGGTGACGCTACTAAGCCTGGGTATGGTTTGCCGGCTTAGGGAGCTGCTCAGATCTGGACCTGCTCGCCAGATCTCGTGTTACTTTTTTTTTTATTCGATATATTTTTTATTTACATTTCAAATGATTTCCTCTTGTCTGGCTCCCCACTCCCCGAAAGTCCCATAAGCCCTCTTCCTTCCCCCTGTCCTCCCATCCACCCCTTCCCACTTCCCTGCTCTGGTTTTGCCTTATACTGCTACACTGAGTCTTTCCAGAACCAGGGGCCACTCCTCCGTTCTTCTTGTACCTCATTTGATGTGTGGATTATGTTTTGGGTATTCCAGTTTTCTAGGCTAATATCCACTTATTAGTGAGTGCATACCATGATTGATCTTTTGAGACTGGGTTACGTCACTTACTATGATGTTCTCCAGCTCCATCTATTTGCCTAAGAATTTCATGAATTCATTGTTTCTAATGGCTGAATAGTACTCCATTGTGTATATATACCACGTTTTTTGCATCCATTCTTCTGTTGAGGGATACCTGGGTTCTTTCCAGGTTCTGGCTATTACAAATAGGGCTGCTATGAACATAGTGGAGCATATATCCTTGTTACATGCTGGGGAATTGTCTTAGTCAGGGTTTCTATTCCTTCACAAACATCATGACAAAGAAACAAGTTGGGGAGGAAAGGGTTTATTGAGCTTACACTTCCACATTGCTGTTCATCACTAAAGGAAGTCAGGACTAGAACTCAAGCAGGGTTGGAAGCAGGAGATGATGCAGAGGCCATGGAGGGATGTTTCTTACTGGCTTGCTTCCCCTGGCTTGCTCAGCCTGCTCTCTTATAGAACCCAAGAGCACCAGCCCAAAGGTGGTACCACCCACAAGGGGCCCTCCCAACTTGATCACTAATTGAGAAAATGCCCCACAGCTGGATCTCATGGAGGCACTTCCCCAACTGAAGCTCCTTTCTCTGTGATAACTCCAGCCTGTGTCAAGTTGACACACAAAACTAGCCAGTACAGGAATCCTCTGGGTATATGCCCAGGAGTGGTATAGCAGGATCTTTCTGAAGTGACGTGTCCAGTTTTCTGAGGAACCGCCAGACTGATTTCCAGAGTGGTTGTACCAGTTTGCAACCCCACCAGCAGTGGAGGAATGTTCCTCTTTCTCCACATCCTTTCCAATACCTGCTGTCTCCTGAGTTTTTAATCTTAGCCATTCTGACTGGTGTAAGGTGAAATCTCAGGGTTGTTTTGATTTGCATTTCCCTGATGACTAATGACGTTGAGCATTTTTTAAGATGCTTCTCCACCATTCAAAGTTCTTCAGGTAAGAATTCTTTGTTTAACTCTGTACCCCATTTTTTAATAGGGTTATTCGGTTTTCTGGGGTCTAACTTCTTAAGTTCTTTGTATATATTGGATATTAGCCCTCTATCTGATGTAGGGTTGGTGAAGATCTTTTCCCAATTTGTTGGTTGCCGATTTGTCCTTTTGATGGTGTCCTTTGCTTTACAGAAACTTTGTAATTTTATGAGGTCCCATTTGTCAATTCTTGATCTTAGAGCATACGCTATTGATGTTCTGTTCAGGAACTTTCCCCCTGTACCAATGTCCTCAAGCGTCTTCCCCAGTTTCTTTTCTATTGGCTTCAGAGTGTCTGGCTTTATGTGTAGGTCCTTGATCCATTTGGAGTTGAGCTTAGTACAAGGAGACAAGGATGGATCAATTCCCATTCTTCTGCATGCTGACCTCCAGTTGAACCAGCACCATTTGTTGAAAAGGCTATCTTTTTTCCATTGGATGTTTTCAGCCCCTTTGTCGAGGATCAAGTGGCCATAGGTGTGTGGGTTCATTTCTGGATCTTCAGTCCTGTTCCATTGATCCGCCTGCCTGTCACTATACCAATACCATGCAGTTTTAAACACTATTGCTCTGTAGTATTGCTTGAGGTCAGGGATACTGATTCCCCCAGAATTTCTTTTGTTGTTGAGAATAGTTTTAGCTATCCTGGGTTTTTTGTTATTCCAGATGAATTTGAGAATTGCTCTTTCTAACTCTGTGAAGAATTGAGTTGGGATTTTGATGGGTATTACGTTGAATCTGTATATTGCTTTTGGCAAAATGGCCATTTTAACTATATTAATCCTGCTGATCCATGAGCATGGGAGATTTTTCCATTTTTTGAGGTCTTCTTCTATTTCCTTCTTCAGAAATTTGAAATTCTTGTCATACAGATCTTTCACATGTTTGGTAAGAGTCACCCCAAGGTACTTTATACTGTTTGTGGCTATTGTGAAGGATGTCATTTCCCTAATTTCTTTCTCAGCCTGCTTATCCTTTGAGTATAGGAAGGCTACTGATTTGCTTGAGTTGATTTTATAACCTGCCACTTTGCTGAAGTTGTTTATCAGCTGTAGGAGTTCTCTAGTGGAGTTTTTTGGGTCACTTAGGTTACTCTTAATCAAATGTGAGTAGCATGGCAGTCCGTAGTCGGAATCTAACTTCCTTTCTAAAGGAGCCACAGCCTTTCTCGTCTTCAGGAAGCACATTCGTTTTGAAGGAAAAAAGTGAGTCCACAGCAGTGTTCATTATACAATGCCTAGGAGTACCTTGTCTGTGTTTCTTTTTGGTTTCATTTTACAAAGTATGTCCATTTATTATGACTTATGCAAGGCTCCGACTTTCTTTCTAAATGGCGTAAGCTTAAAAGTCCATGGTTTTCCCATTAAGATCCATACTGGGATGGACACTCCCGTGAGTGACACGCTGGCTCCATCAGGGGCAGAAGCCCAGAACGGTCACCATGAACTCCTCCTGCTCCCGGTTTCCACTGAAACCTGGCTGATGTGTTGATTTACAAAATTTCTGTAAACACCTAGAGTGTGATTCAAACATACCATGGCAGTTTTATTGGACTAGCTTGCCTCTTGATTAACTTCCACCAACCACAGGAAACACAGATACCCAGAATGCTTTGCTTCTTCCATTTCCTTTGGAATACGTGTTCTTTTCTTTCACCGTTCTGTAACTTGAGCTTTAACAATCAGTAATTTTTTTCATCCAAAACTAGGATCATGCACTATTCTTTGAGTTGGTTCTCACAGCCTGTTATGACAGTATTTGTGTGTCTCTCTCCTTATGAAGAGTCAGAGCTCAAACACTTCATCCTGCAGTCGTATTCCCTCCCAACCCCATTCTTGATTCACAGCAAATGGTGAAAAGCTCTTGCAGAGTGGAAAATAAGTCTGAAAACTAACTATGTCACCTGCTTGACAAAATGCAAACCGATTTAAATGGGAGAGTATCTCATGGTTGATTTGGGCAAGGCCATTTAAGAAAGTAATTACCTGTGGAAATTATAACTAATTATAAGTTAGTTATAAAGGCAATGGTAGAAAACAAGAGAAAAATAAGTGTAACAGCTCAGAGAGTAGTAAGTACATATAAAAACATATTAAATAGTTTGCAATAGGGATGGGCAGATAACTAGCTTCCAAGTAGTTGATCTCCAAGTTCAAGGCCAGCCTGGTCTATAGCACAAGTTCCAGGACAGCTAGGGATACACAGAGAAACCTTGTCTCAGAAATATTTTGATAATAGCTAGCTAATGTTCCCTAGTCCTTCTCTGTTTCACGTTCATAATTTCTTCTAAACTATGGTTTAGAAGTTGACTCTGAAAACAGTTATCAGTGTCTAGCCTAGGACCACGTGGAGCGTCCCTCTTGATCACTGGTCTTGATGGAAAACAGATAAATAAGAACTGAAAGGTCAAGGCTTTACACTTTTTACTTATTCTCATGGCCACAAAAGAAATAGAGGCAACAAGACTTTTAAAAAAAGACAATTCCATTAGAAGCACCTTGACAATGTAGAACCGATTGCATTCACTGAAACCAGAAAAAGGTCAATGAACAATCCATCTCCAAGAGAGATAGCTGAGAACCTATCTGCTGTCTCTTCCCATTGGCTCCGCTTACATTTTCTAGAACTCGAGTCAGTGGAATCATACAGAACACGTGTCTGTGTGGGGCTTCTTTACAGCACTAAGGACTTTTGAAGCTCTAACCGCCTCCCTGTGTGTCCTGCCTCTTTTCTGCCTGACTAGCAGCTAACTATATCCCTACACAACCATTTCCTCCTTTGTTCCCATGTTGACTGACATCTGGACCGATTCCAATGGGCGTCGTTATAAATAAATTTGGCTGTGAACTGCACAAATGTGTATGGACATGAATTTTCATTATCTCAGGCAAATACCTATGTGTGCGATTGCTAAGTAATAAGATTTCGCGTTTGACTTAAGGAACTGCAGAAGTGTTTTTACAAAGCCTACTGCTGCTTTGCTCTCCCTCTAGGCATGCGTGAGAATAGCAAGACCTGCACATCTTTGTCACGGTTTGATTATTAGTGTTCTCACTTCTCGAGGTGTCCCAGTGGTTGGTTAATGGCTTGGCACCATAGTTTCCCATCACATCTTCCTGACGGTTAATAACCTTGAGCTAATGATGACTAATAACAAAGATATTGAGTAGTTCTTGATGTGATTATTGACCATTCGTACATTTTTGGGGGGGAAACTGTTTTGCTCAAATCTTTTCCTCATTTATTATTGATCTGCTTGGCTTCTGTCTCTGAATTGGGAGAGCTCTTCATGTGTTCTGGAAAGTCTATTTTCTTTATATGTGTGTGTTGAGAACAGATTCTTCTCCCATGCTGTAAAATGGCCTTAAAACAAATGCTTTATTTTTGATAGTCTTCTCTATTGTTTTACTTTCTGGTTTGTACATCATTCCAGAATTTTTATGCTTCCATATCTTTATCTATGATTCATTTAAAAATATTATTTTGCCTTGGGTGTAATATAAGCAGTGATCTGTTGGGTTAGTCCATGTCCAAATTTTCCAGTAGTATTTGTTGAGGCTATTAACCTGTGGTTAATCTGTTTACTCTGAGCTTTTCATCAAATATCGAGTAACTGTATGTTTATGAGTATACAAATAGGTGTGTGTGTGTGTGTGTGTGTGTGTGTGTGTGTGTGTTTCTGAACACTCTTTTCTGATAGATGTATGTATGTATGTATGTCCATTTTTAGGATCTCTGAAGCTTCATGACATCTTGAAATTGAATAATGTTCTCTAACTCAGTTACTAATTTTCAAACGATTATTTGTTATTTTCGGTCCTGTGCATTTCCCTCTAAATTGTATAATACAGTTTCAACATCTACAAAAGAAAAGATTGCAGAAATGCTTATTAAGGCTATGTCGAATCAATAGAACAATTTAGAGAACTTAAAACTTTCAGGATTTCCAGGTGAGCAGGCAGGCTGGAGAAGGCATACTTCCTGGTAAGCCCATAAAGAAAGAAGGGATGAGTGGGGAACAGGTCGCACGAGATGACAGGACATTCTCTCTGAAGTACACTAAGTGGAAGGAAACTCGAAGGAGAGGTGTCTAGACTCATTATTCACTGTAAAGTGCTATAAGCCACCCAGCTGAGCAGCCTCCTGTCCGAGGAAGAGGAGCAGGAGCCTCTTCTGACCCGTATGAGAACAAATGCTCAGCGGCTCTAACCTCACACGAGCCCACAGCCCTCCCTCCCTCCCGAGCCAGCGAGCATCAAGTCGAGCCTCAGGCATAGAGAGTCAGCGATACCTGGCAGATGGGCAGATACCTGACAAAACCCCATTTTGTTGCCTTAGATGACTCAGAGGAAAGCACTCAGGTGCCAGTTTCAAAGAGAACCGCGTGTTGAAATGTGAGTCATTCTGAGGACCTGATATCCGGAGCATTCACAGGCCCAGGGGACTCAGTTTGGCCTGACACAGCACCTGGGAGAGGAAAGGGGCAAGAGGCAGTTGTGGAGAGGAAAAAATGCAAGTACTGGCGAATCCGTGAGCTATGTACATGAGGACTGAGTGCTAAGCGGAGATTGCCTGGCCCGAAAAGGCAGATTCTCATCCACTAATAATAAACTCTGAGCTGGAGGCCAGCTTGAAAATCAAATTCTGGAACGATCTCTAGACCAAGAACTCTAAAGATACATGATTCTCTCTCTCATGGCATTCTTTCTGCATGTTGAAACATGCAGAGGATTTTGTATTATTATTTTATTATTTTGTGTGTGTGTGGGGGGGTGATGTTTTGTCTGCACGGTAGGGCTGGGCACCAATTGCGTGCAGGGTACTTAGATGCCAGAAAAGAGTCAGATCTCCTTAGTTTAGAATTATATAAAGCAGGCTGTAAGCTGTCATGTAACAGCTAGGGATCAAACCCAGGTTCGCAGGAAGGGCATCCAGTGCTTTTAACTGCTGAGCTATCTCTGCAGCCCCAAGTTGATCTCAAAAGTCCCAGGACAGGTCCTCCATTTGTACCAATCTCAATGCCTTGCAACAACTAAAACCTTAGCCGCCCAAGGCTAAGACCAGAGCCTGCAAAGCCAAGTGTGGCCAGCAGAGGCCACTGGTGTGCAGATGAGGAAAACTGCCACTATGACAAAATCTGCTGCTCAGTAATCCAGATTCCGGAAGAGCACTCATTAACCGTGAGAAAGACAAGAGTCCACACGGTGACTTCCACCCTGCACATAACTGGTAGGGTCTGACTTTTAAAGACTCATAAAGAATATCCTCCCATATCTACTTTTTTAAAATAAAACTTTTCTCCTTTTTTTTTTCTTTCTCATCTTTTCTCCCCTTGTGCTGTTGCTTTATTATATCTTTAGAAAGATTTTTACTTTGTTGCATTTAAAATGTTTCGTCTTTCTTTGGTATTCCTCTTCAAACATTCATCTAATTTTCCTTTGTGCATGTTTCCATGTTGAAGCAATATCTTTCTTTTCCTTGGTTTCTTGCCTACGCCCACTTTACTTTCCTCCCTTCACACTCTACTTTGGTAGTATTTTGAAGTGTGTGTGTGTGTGTGTGTGTGTGTGTGTGTGTGTGTGTGTGTGTGTCTTAGGGTTTTACTGCTATGAACAGACACCATGACTCAGGCAACTCTTATAAGGACAACATTTGATTGTCCTTACAGGGGCTGGCTTACAGGTTCAGAGATTCAGTCCAGTATCATCAAGGTGGGAACGTGACAGCATTCGGGCAGGCACAGTGCAGAAGGAGCTGAGGGTTCTACATCTTCGCCTGAAGGCTGCTAGTGGAGGATTTACTAAGCAGTTAAGATAGGGTCTTAAAGCCCACACCTACAGTGACACACCTACTCCAACAAGGCCACACCTCTAAATAGTGCCACTCCCTTGGCCAAGCATATTCAAACCATGACCATGTGTGTATGTACATATGTCCCTCCTCATATGTACAATATGAGGAGGGACATATGTAAGAGGTAGATAGATTATGCATACATGTAAAAAAAAAAATACCCAGAGATTGCTGTAGTGTGTGTCCTTGTATAGGGAGACAGGTTCCCTCACTTGGACCAGCAGTTCACTGATTCAGATATTTTAGCTATTCATCTCACAATGAGATCTACTGCCTCTGCCTCCTGAGTGTGAGGAAGCATTATCAACAGATCTGACCAACCAGAAGGAAGATGGTAAGACGCAGAGGACAAGGCTGAGGGAGAGTTGCATGGAAGCATCGATAAGAAAACAAAAGTTCTGATAGTGGTGCACACCTCTAATCCCAGCACTCCAGAGGCAGGCGCAGGTGGATCTCTGTGAATTTGTGCACAGCCTGGTCTACAAAGTGAGTTTCGGGACAGCCAGGGCTACACAAAAAAAAAAAAAAAAAAAAAAACCCTTTCTAAAAGAAAGAAAGAGAGAGGGGGAAAGGGAGAGGGAAAGGGAGAAGAAAGAAAGGAAGGAGGAGGGAGGGAGGGAGGAAAGAAGGAAGGAAGGAGGGAAGGAGAAAGGAAGGAAGGAGGAAAAGGAGGGAGGGAGAGAGGAAGAGAGGGGGTGGAGGGAGGGAGGAAGGAAGGAAGAGGGAGGGAGAGAGGAAGAGAGGGGGGTGGAGGGAGGGAGGAAGGAAGGAGAAGGGAGGGGTGAGGGAGGGAGGAAGGAAGGAAGAGGGGGGAGGGAGGGAGGAAGAGGGAGGGAGGGAGGAAGGAAAGAAGGGGGAAGGAGGAAGGAAGGAAGGAGGAAGAGGAACATAGCAGATGAAATTGTTGCAGAAAGATGCCCAAGTCTAGAGAAAGAAAGAGGAAGTCAGACACAAGAGGTATTCAGAACCCCAAATGGACATAAACAAAGAACCTCTTGGTAGCATATTACCATAAAGATAGCGAAAATACAAAGCAGAGAAGTTTTAAAAGCTGTAAGAAAAAAAGAAAACTCCAAATAAGTTGCTTACAAAGGGAGGACCATCGGAATATTATCAAGTCTCTCATTAGTGCCCTCAAATCCAGGAAGCATAAAATCTGACACATATTCAACCTGGAAATAAGTGACTGCCAGACAAGAGGTATAGCCAGCAAAATTACATCATAGATAGATAGATAGATAGATAGATAGATAGATAGATAGATATAATTATCTATTAAAACTGACAGATAAATCAGGACATCTCAAGAAACATAAATAAGACATTTTATGAGCCCCACCCCACCACCCCAGCAGTGCAAAAGACGCTCAAAGAGATATTAAACCCAGAGGAGGAGGAAGGACAACCTAGATCATGAGAGCCCGGGAAAGTTTACGTTCCCCTAGGGAGTGCCTGAACAAAGAGTGGGTAGGAAGCAACCCGTTTAGTCCAGCACAGAGCATCAATGGACTCTTCATACTAATAGAAAAGAAAGCAAACAAAACAATTCAACCAATCAGAAAAATAGTAAAATTACAGGAATTAATATGTGCCTCTTAAAATTAACTTTACTGTAAAGAACCTTAACTCACCAATAAAGAGACACAAGCCATCTGACTGGATTTAAAAAAAAAACAAAAACAACTAAACTCAACCTCCTATTGTCTGCCAGATTCTTATCTAAGTGGTATAAAGAATCCCACAGGCTGAGTCAAGTGGTGAGGAACATTTAAAAAAAGAAAACAAATAAACAAACAGAAGCTGGAAACAAAATGACAGACAGTATTATGGTGTCTGATAAAGTAGAATTGAAAACTTCAAACCAGAAAATGGTTTATATATTTATATTTATATATATATATATATATATTTATATATATATATATATATATCACTATATGATAAAGAAAGCACTTCATCAAGATGATATAACAATTGTAAGTGTATGTGTCAAATGTTGAACTTCCTAATAAAATGAACACTGATGTATGACTAAGGTCAGGTAGTCCTTGATACAATGATAGCGAGTGATTTCAGTATCTCTCCTCTAGGAAGGTCACAGACACTAAAAGCCAGCAAAGAAACTTCAGAGTTAAACTATGCTGCAGACCAAATGGACTAACAGTGTTTGGAGAAGGGCCCGCCCACAAAAGGGAAGCCGCATTGCTCTCAGCAGCCCATGGACTCCTCTCTAACTGACCACATTTTTAACAAATCCAGTGGATCAAGGACCTCCACATAAAACCAGACACACTGAAACTAAAAGAAAAGAAATTGGGGAAGACCCTTGAGCACATGGGAACAGGAGAAAATTTCCTGAACAGAATACCAATAGCTTATGCTCTAAGATCAAGAATTGTCAAATGGGACCTCATAAAATTACAAAGTTTCTGTAAGGCAAAGGACCCTGTCAAAAGGACAAAACAGCAACCAACAAATTGGAAAAAGATCTTTACCAACCCTACATCCGACAGAGGGCTAATATCCAATATATGCAAAGAATTCAAGAAGTTAGACTCCAGAGAACCAAATAACCCTATTTAAAAAATGGGGTACAGAGCTAAACAAAGAATTTTTACCTGAGGAATATGGAATGGCTGAGAATAGCACCTAAAGAAATGTTCAACATCCTTAGTCATCAGGGAAACGCAAATCAAAACAACCCTGAGATTTCACCTTACACCAGTCAGAATGGCTAAGATCAAAAACTCTGGTACTGATGAGGATGTGGAGAGAGAGGAAAACTCCTCCACTGCTGGTGGGATTGCAAGCTGGTAAAACCACTCTGGAAATCAGTTTGGCAGTTCCTCAGAAAGCTGGGCATAATGCTACCAGAGGACCCTGTTATACCACTCCTGGGCATATACCCAGAGGATTCTCCAGCATGTAATAAGGACACATGCTCCACTATATTCATTGCAGCCCTATTCATAATAGCCAGAAGCTGGAAAGAACCCAGATGTCCCTCAACAGAGGAATGATGTTTGCACACGTATTTCCTGCTTGCTGCTTACTGTGAAGCCTTGCCCTGATTGATAGACATCCGGGGCTCCCCCACCACCAAAACCATCCTGTGTGACGGTGGTGCATTGGGGGAGGTCCTGAGCTAGCTCAAATAGAATAAAGACCCTAATGTGAGTTGCATCAGATTGGTTCCTGTGTGTGCTTTTGGGGATCACTAACATTTCCCTGGCACAACAGAGCTCTCTGAGTGAAAAGCGTTCCATCAGAGATAGCAGTTTTTATGTGTTTGAACCATGGGCAGAATAAGAAGGGTGGCCATGTACCAGAGATCTGAGCATAGCAGAAATTAAATAAACATGGAGAGGAACCTGAGGGAGAGATTTGCAAAGCAGCAGGCTACAAGCCAGATCTTTGAGCACCTATAACCCACCATACACTATTGTCCCTGATCTTGCGTGAATATCTGGAGCAGAAGGGAGGTGCGGTGTGACATTTTAATCGGCTTACCTAACCTGTTCTTCAGGAACAAGTCATAGAAAGATTCCAAGTAAGAAAGTCTGTTTTGAGACTATTAAAATCCAGGGAGAGTGGTACCACATGCTTACAATCAGGTGGGATGGTGGAGGCCAAAAACCGTTTTTGGCTCCCAGATATATCTCTGTGGTAGTGCCAAAGGCTTCTTGTCCAAAATCCGAGTACAAAGGATCCTTATTTTTATGTGGCTGGCTGGCTTAAGTCAGAGGTCTGTGTGCATGGGCAATAGAGTAGTGTAGGGTGCATTTGCCCAATCTAGGCCTGCAACTTGTATTTCTATCAATTGAGTTGTGTGTTCTTTGCATGGGCATTTGGGGTGAGAGATTTACCGCTATAAATCTGGCTGGTATATTATAAGTCCCTAGTGTTTTCATTTCATGGGGCTAAGGGGATCTGAGTGAGCAGTAGCTGGCTTTCTGCTGGCCAGGCACAGGGATGGATGGCCTAAAACTACACACTACACAAGCGGAAAGTGCCTACCAGCTGCTCATAAAGTGCAGGGTGTCTTCTGTGGTGAAAATGCATGATAGTATTATTATTTCATTATGAGTGTTAATTATTAATGCATAAGAATAAATGACACCAGTGGAGGCTTTTATGAATGCACACTGAATTGCCCAGCCCATAAATATCCTTTATTGAGATTTTAATAATATATTGTCTTAGTCAGGGTTTCTATTCCTGCACAAACATCATGACCAAGAAGCAAGTTGGGGAAGAAAGGGTTTATTCAGCTTACACTTCCACATTGCTATTCATTACCAAAGGAAGTCAGGACTGGAACTCAAGCAGGTCAGGAAGCAGGAGCTGATGCAGAGGCCATGGAGGGATGTTCCTTACTGGCTTGCTTTCCCTGGCTTGCTCAGCTTGCTTTCTTATAGAACCCAAGACTACCAGCCCAGGATGGCACCACCCACAAGGGGCCCTCCCACCCTTGATCACTCATTGAGAAAATGCCCCACAGCTGGATCTCATGGAGGCTTTTCCTCAAGGGAGTCTCCTTTCTCTGTAATAACTCCAGCTTGTGTCAAGTTGACACACAAAACCAGTCAGTGTATACACACACACACACACACACACACACACACACACAGACACACACACACATATATATATAATCTTTTGTGCCAATAAGATTGCCAGTGACTTGAAAGACAGGACTTGGGGACAGATCAAGATGTCACCTGTGATTACCTTGCCCACTTCCTGGAAAAACAAGAATTAGGCTGCCTGTATTAGTTAGGGGTCTCCCAGACACAGAAAGAACAGGACATGTTTATAGAAATATACCAGTCTAAAAGAATTGACCAGCAATTCAGAAAGGGAGCAGCAGGTTGGTGGAAAATTCCAGAAGCAGTTGCAGCTTGAGTCCCAAAGGCAGTACATCTCAAACCAGAGAGAGCTGATTGGCCACAGGAAGGAAGCGTGAAGCCGGTGTGCTGGGGAAACAACCGCTTCTGCCTTGGAAGAGCTCGCCCCTTGGCTCTGTCTATGCCCTCGCCTCCTTGGATGAGGCCCGTGCGCGTTATGGAAGTCACCCTGCTTTACTTACTCCCCAAGTTCCGTGAGGAAGATCTCTGTGAAGCACCTTCACAGGAACTGCCTTAGTAAAGCTTAGTCGAATAGCTGAGCACTGAGGAGCAGACGAGGTGATCGACTATCGGACTCTGCGCATATAGCGGACTGCACGTCTAGCGGAAATAATAAAAATCATGGGGGACAGCTAAATGGCTCGTCGCACAAAGTACTTGCCAGGCAAGCCTGGTGACTAAAGTCAGACTCCAGAATTCATGAAAAACTGGAACGAGAGGTTGTTATCTGGCCTCTGGCGTGCGTGCGTGCGTGCGTGCGTGCGTGCGTGCGTGCGTGCGTGGTGTGCATGGTGTGTGTGTGTGTTTACAAGGATACATACACAATAATATTTTGTAAAATCCAACTCTATCCATTTCTATTAATATTTGGTCTGATCTCTGGCTAGCCTTCTCCCTGCTTTATGAACACTGATTCCAAGTGCACTTCTTGCCCACCAGCACCCGCATCTTGTGGTCACACCACCACCTTCAGCTTCAGAATGTTCTATCCCTGGGCACTGGGCAGCTGGGAGAACCAGGTAACTACTGTACATCTTTTTTTATTTTTTATTTTATTTACATTTCAAGTGTTATCCCTGCCCCTCAGTGCCCACAGGGGATTGATTCCAGGACTATCCTTCATTCATATACTAAAATACAAGGATAGAAAAATTCTCGTATAAGGTGACATAGTATTTGCATATAACTTACCTATACTTTGCATATGATAATGTTTTAATTATTCCTAGATTATTTATTATCTAGTCCTATGCAATGTAAATATTAATTTATGTTATACTGTATTATAAATGAAATAAAGACAAAACACAAAAAAATTTTTTGTAAAACATTAGGCAGTAAGAGCCCATGATTTTTTTACTACTATAAAAATTTTGATTCACATCATGCTCCTGTTTATGTTTTAGTCCCACGGGTAACACGGCTTGTCACATTGTTGTATGTTCTCAGTTAGGTGTCCAGAAGGCTTACAACACGTCACTCCTCTTAAAGAAGCACCAGGAAAATTACAAGATGCTCACATAACCATGTTGTCCTTAAACCAGAAATTTTGGTTGAATTATATTGACTCTGTCTGTGGTCTAATCTTCGAGATATCTAATTGCTTAAAAAGATCAAACAATTATACAAAGTTTGGGAAAAAGAACAATTTACCCTAAGGGATATTCTAGTATTATGTCACGGTGATTGCAAATATCTCTAAAATATTTAACAGCTGCAAAGAAATCTAACCAGTAAACTGGAAAAACAAATTCCTAGAGTAAATGCCAGTGAGCTTAGGAAGATATGGAGATGCTGTCCAGCGAGGGATCCTGCGAACCGATGCTGGAGAGATGGCTCAGTGGTTAAGGTCACTGACTGCTCTTCTGAAGGTCCTGAGTTCAAATCCCAGCAACCACATGATAGCTCACAACCATCGGTAATGAGACCTGACGCCCTCCTCTGGTGTGTCTGAAGACAGCAACGGTGTACTTATGTATAACAATAAATTGTAACAATAAATAAATCATGGGGCCAGAGCAAGCAGAGGTCCTGAGTTCAATTCCCAGCAACCACATGATGGCTCACAGCCATCTGTACAGCTACAGTGTACTCATATGCATAAAATAAATAAATTAATCTTAAAAAAATATAAGAGCGTATACCAATGGTGAGTGCTAACTTTAAAAAAGAGAGAGAGAAGGTTGAATAACTGAAATAAAGAAGTGTTAGATACATAAAGGATATGCATACCATCAGTTTATTAAAATAGTTCAGATGTAAAGGGAAAGAGTCAAGGCAGTGAATACTAACACTACAGAGGCATATGGTGGCTGGTGTTGGTCTGGTATGAACTATAATCCAGAAACGAAGGGCACACCAGTAAGAGATTTTTTGCTTGCTTTGAAATAGGTGAACCCACTTCTATTCCAGACCTTTGGGGTAGGAAGATGCACGTTTGATCCAGATATTGAGGCAGCAAGACACATGCCTTTGATTTGGATCTTTTTGTTAAGTCTTTCTTTTCTTTTCTTTTTTTCTGTTTTCTTTTCTTCTAGATATTTTCTTTTCTTTTTTTTTACTTATTGAATATCATCTTCATTTACATTGCCAAAGGTAAAACCTTTCCCGATTTCCCCCTTTCCCAAAGACTCCCAACCCCTCCTCCCATCCCCTGCCTCCACATATATGCCCCTCCACCCAAACCACTCCTACCTCCCCCCACCCTAGATTTCCCTTAGTTAGGGACTCTATTGAGCCTTTACCTGACCAAGGACCACTCCTCCCACTGATGCTCAACAAGGCCTTCCTCTGCCACATTTTTGGCTAGGACCATGTGTTGTACAGGGTTGATTGTTCAGTCCCTGGGAGTCTTGGGGCATCTGGGTGGCCAAAATCATTCTTCTTCCCATGGGGCTGTAAACCCCTTCAGCTCCTCCTTACCACCCTCCATTGGGGTGGTCCTCCTCCATTGGGGACCTCACACCCAGTCCAATGGTTGGCTGCTAGCATCTGCCTCAGTATGTGTAAGACTCTGGCAGGGCCTCTCTGGAGACAACCATGGCATGCTCCTTTTGGTATGCACTTCTTGTCGTCCATAGGTCCATAGTAGTGCCAGGGTTTGGTGACTGTTTATAGGATGAATCCTCAGGTAGGGCAGTCTCTGGGTGGCCTTTACTTCAGTCTCTGCTCCACACTTTGTCTCCCTTATTGCTCCTGTGAGTATTTTGTTCCCTTTCTCAGAGGAATCATAGCACCCTCACTTAAGTCCTCCTTCTTCTTGAGCTTCCTGTGCTGGGTGAATTGTAACTTGTTTATTTTGAGCTTTTGGGCTAACATCCACTTATTAGTGAGTGCATACCATATGTGTTCTTTTGTGATTGGGTTACCTCACTCAGTATGACATTTTCTAGTTCCATCCATTTGCTTAAGAATTTAATGAATTAAAAAAGGGGGGGGGCTGGAAAGATGGCTCACAGGTTAAGAGCACCGACTGCTCTTCCAGAGGTTCTGAGTTCAATTCTCAGCACCCACATGGTGGCTCACAACCATCTGTGATGAGATCTGATGCTCTCTTCTGGCCTGCAGGCATACATGCAGGCAGAATGCTATGTACATAAATAAATAAATCTTTAAAAAAAAAAAAGAAGAATTTAATGAATTCATTGTTTTTAATAGCTGAATAGTACTCCATTGTGTATTTATTTTTTTCTAACTTTTTGTTTGTTTTGGTTTTTCAAGACAGGGTTTCTCTCTGTAGCTCTGCCTTCACTGGAACGCACTCTGCAGACCAGGCTGGCCTCAAACTCACAGAGATCCACCTGTCTGTTTACCAACTACTGGGATTAAAGGCATGTGCTGCCACCAGCACCTTATCCTTTTCTTTTTTTTTTTTTTTTCTTTTTTTTTCTGTTCACTTTTTTTAAGGGAAGTAAAAACACTTTATGATAAAATTAAAGATTTACATGAAAAAATATTTCAGATAAACACGTTAAAATTGACAATTTTCATGGAAAATTAAGGAGTAAAGTGATAGACATGTAAAACATTGCTAAATTAATTGAAATATGGCATAGAAACATTTTATGATAGAATCGAAGATTTACATGGAAAATATTCCTGATACAATTGTAGAAAAATGTAGAAAAACATGTTAGAATTAAAGGTTATCATGGAAATTTTTATATAGATACAGTAATGGTAGGCATAAAAGTATTCCTAAGTTGACTGAAAGTGGAATTATAAACATGTTCTGATAAGCTTGAAGATTTACATGGAAAATATTTCTGATAAAATTGTAGAAATATGTAGAAAAACATGTTAAAATTAAAGATTTTCAAAGAAATTATATAGATAAAATGATAAATATAAAGATAATTCTAAGTTGATTGAAGGTGGAATTATAAACATTTTCAGAAGGCATTGAAGATTTACATGGAAAATATTTCTGGTAAAATTCAAGAAATAAATAGACAAACATGTTAAAATTGACTATTTCATGGAGAATTTTACATAAAAATAGTTGATGTAAAAACTCTTTCTAAATTAATTGAAGGTGGAATTAGAAACATTTGTGATAAAATCAAAGATTTACATTGGAAACATTTCCGATGAAATGGAAGATATAAAAAGACATATTAATATTGAAGAGTATCATGAAAACTAATGCAGATAAAATGGTAGACATAAAAGAAATTACTAAATTAGTTAAAAGGGGGATTACAAGCATTTTCTGATAAAATTGAAGATTTACATGAGAAATATCTCGTTAGTCTGTCTTTTTATTAGGGAGTTGAGTCCATTGTTGTTAAGAGATATCAAGGAAAAGTGATTGTTGCTTCCTGTTATTTTTAATGTTATTTTTATGTTTGTGTGGGTATCTTCTTTTGGGTTTGTTGGAAGAAGATTACTTTCTTGCTTTTTCTAGGGTGTAGTGTCCCTCCTTGTGTTGGCATTTTCCATCAATTATCCTTTGTAGGGCTAGATTTGTGGACAGATATTGTGCAAATTTGGCTTTGTCATGGAATATGTTGGTTTCTCCATCTATGATGATTGAGAGTTTTGCTGGGTATAGTAGCCTGGGCTGGCATTTCTGTTCTCTTAGGGTCTGTATGAGGTCTGCCCAGGATCTTCTAGCTTTCATCATCTCTGGTGAGAGGTCTGGTGTAATTCTGATAGGTCTGCCTTTATAAGTTACTTTCCCTTTTTCCCTTACTGCTTTTAATATTCTTTCTTTGTTTAGTGAATTTGGTTTTTTGATTATTATGTGCTGGGAGGACTTTCTGTTCTGGTCCAGTCTGTTTGGAGTTCTGAAGGCTACTTGTATATTCATGGGCATCTCTTTCTCTAGGTTAGGGACGTTTTCTTATACAATTTTGTTGAAGATATTTACTGGGCCTTTAAGATGTAAATCCTCACTTTCATCTACACCTATAATTCTTAGGTTTGGTCTTCTCATTGTGTCCTGGGTTCCTGGATGTTTTGAGTTACCAGCTTTATGCATTTTGCATTTTCTTTGACTGTTGAGTCAATGTTTTCTATGGTATCTTCAGCACCTGAGGTTCTATCTTCTATCTCTTGTATTCAGTTGTTGATGCTTGCATCTATGACTCCTGAATTCTTTCCAAGGTTTTCTATCTCCAGAGATGTCTCACTTTGTGATTTCTTTATTGTTTCTACTTCCACTTTTAGATCTTGAATGGTTCTGTCCAGTTCCTTCACTTGATTGTTTGTGCTTTCCTGTAATTCTGTAAGGGATTTTTGTGTTTCTTCTTTAAGGGCTTCTGCCTGTTGACCCACGATCTCCTGTATTTCTTTAAGAGATTTTTGTGTTTCCTCTTTAAGGGCTTTTACCTGTTGACTGATGTTCTCCTGTATTTCTTTAAGGGAGTTATTTAAGTCTTTCTTGACGCCCTCTATCAGCATCATGAGATATGATCTTAAATCCAACTCTTGCTTTTCCGGTGTGTTGGTGTATCCGGACTTGTTGTGGTAGGAGAACTGGCTTCTGATGTTGCCTTGTGGCCTTGGTTTCTGTTGGTAGGGTTCTTGTGCTTGCCTTTTGCCATTTGGTGCTAGTTGGTATTGTTGTCTCAGGCTGGAGTTTGTTCCTCCTGTGGGCCTGTAAGTCTCTGTTCTTATTCCTCTGAGCTCAAAAGTGAAAGCACTGCTGAGAGATCTCTCTCCTGGCAGGCTATGTACAGAAGTTTCCCGGCTCCCCCCAGCTGCTCCACTGATCTTAGGCCCTGTGTGCTCCTAGCTTGGTCCCCTCCGGAGAGAAGGTGGAGATCTCACCTCTGTGCTCAAAAGTGAAAGCCAGCAGGGAGATCATTCCCTCCTGGCGGGCTATGCACAGAAGGCTGTGGCGTCTCCCAGCTCACTGGTGTAAATAGCTGCCGAAAGACTTCCATCCCAGCTGCTCCACTAATCTTAGGCCCTGTGTGCTCCTAGCTGGGTCCCCTCCAGAGAGAAGGTGGAGATCTCACCTCTGTGCTCAAAAGTGAAAGCCAGCAGGGAGATCATTCCCTCCTGGCAGACTATGCACAGAAGGCTGTGGCGTCTCCCAGCTCACTGGTGTAAATAGCTGCCGAAAGACTTCCATCTTAGCTGCACCACTAATCTTAGGCCCTGTGTGTGCCTAGTGGTCCCCTCCAGAGAGCCCTTTATCCTTTTCTAATACAATACATTCTGACCTCAGTTTCCCCTCCCTCCACTCCTCCTAGTTCCCCCTCCCACCTCCCACCTCCCTAAGATCCACTGTTCCTCTGTTTCCCTTCATGACGAAAGCAAGCCTCCCAGGGATATCAACCAAACATCGCATAACAAGGTGCAATGAGACTGGGCACAAACCCTCATCCCAAGGGTGGACGAGGCTACCCAAGAGTCCCAACAGTAGACAAAAGAGTCAGAGACGCACCCACCTCCACTGTTAGGACTCCCACAAACAACCCAAGCTAATCAACCCTAACATATATGCAGAGGACCTAGCACAGGCCCATGCAGGCTCCAGGCTCTGGGATGGCCGCTTCAATCTCCTTGAGCCTCTGTGACCCCTGTCTAGTTAGTTCTGCGGGCTGTGTTCTCCTGGTTCCCTGGACCCCTCTGGCCCCTATAATCCCTCCTCTCCCTCTTCCCTGGGGCTCCTGGAGCTCCACATGTTTGGCTGTGGGTCTCTGTACATACTCCCATCAGCAGTTTAAGACAGGAAGACACAGCTTTACTCTGGCCCACAAATGCTGCTGGAAACCCATATAAGGACATGGAAGAAAGAAGCTTTTGGTCTTTGCTGCCTTGTTCTCATCCTGCTGACAAGTCCATTCCTTCACTGGCATTAGAGTCTGCTTCTTTGGAGTTCCAGCATCTACTGAAGACCAGCCGAGGCATCCAGCTCTGTGGAATGAGCAGTTTCTGGATTCCTGGACCTTCCTTTCATAGTCTACTATTGCTTGATTTGTTGGACAATAGCCTATAAATAATTCTAACAAGTCCCATATGTATACATATACATATATATGTATATATATACTTTTATATATAATAAATCCCATATATGTGCATATATTAATATATAAATCCCATATATGTGCATATGTGTGTGCATATATAAGTAATTTATTATAATATATACATATATATTTATGTATACATATGGTATTTATGAGAATATATATTCTAATATTCTAAAACTACAGTAGTCTAATAAATATTTTAATTATACATGATATAATACTATATAATAACACAAGCTAATATTCTAAAATTCTAATATTCTAATATATGTAATAAATCCCAAAGGTATAATATATATTATTTATAATATACCCACATATATATCTTGATATCATGATATGTATTATATATCAACATATACTAAATATATTATATACCTAGAATAATAATTTGCTAGAATATATATTTATTAGAATATATATACATATATATAAAAAGAAATCCATTCTATAAGTTCTACTACTCTAGAGAACCCTGACTAATACAAGGCGTGGGCCTGAAGTTTCTTACTAGACATGGGAGAAGGGGAAGAGGTCCAAGTTCATCCCCTAAGCTCTGGTCATTGTCACCTTGCAGAACCAGTAACAAGATGCATCCCCAAACCAGGCTCTATCTTAATCTGTTTTCATTTGCTAGTAGTAGCAGCAGCTGGTGCCCTTGATGCAGAGCACGGTGGTACCAAAGAGCATCTCCGACCTTCTACTTGACGGCATTGGCAGAACAGAGCTGTATTACATGTATTACATGAAGACTCCAGTGAGGGCAGAGGAAACCAACATGTGGCCTGGGAAGGTTTAGGTCTCCTTAGAGGTTAAAAGACTTCTTAGGAATGTGTGTGACAAATATCTAACAAAGTTCACTCAGAAAGGGCCAGCAAAGTGGCTCAGGGGGGCTACCTGCTGCCAAGCCTGATGACCTGAGTTCAGTCCCTAGAACTCACACTGTGGAAGGCGAGGTCCAACTCTTGCAAATTGTTTCTAACCTCCTCAAGTGTTCCATGGTACACGCATGCACACAGGCACACACACCCACGATAAATAAATATATGTCCAAAAGATCCTAAGATCTCCCTCAGAAAGAAGGATGTCTTTAAAGAAAGTTAGAAATTTCATTGCAGGCACTTCTCAACTTTTGGCTAACATTTTGAGAGTTTACAACAGTGTAAAAGCGATACACATTCAGTAGAACTGAATCTTTGTCTCTCCTGGGCTGGTGCTATGCAATTTGAGTCTATCTTGCCATGCAGAGCAGCTTCCTGCACCACAGATCCCAGCCAGTAGACAAATGATACGCTAGAGTATACCTGTTGCCTGTTGTTTTTTGAGCCTAGGCATTCAATACATGATATCAGACATCTAATACTTTTTCATAAAATAGGGTTTGTGTTAGATGAGTTGCCCAACTGTAAGCTAATGTAAGTGTTCCGAGCACGTTTGAGGTAAGTTAGCCTACGCTGAGGTGTTGCGTGAGATCGGCACAGTGCATGCATCTTCTTCACTTGCGCTGTTTTCATTGGGTAGGTAACCCACCACAAGATGAGGTGGTTTGAATAAGGATGGCCTCCATAGGCTCAATGGTTTGAATGTTTGCCCCCAGTTGGTGGAACTGTTTGGGAAGGATTAGGAGGTGTGGCCTTGCTGGAGGGGGTGTGTCACTGGGAGGTGGGTTTTGAGATTTCAAAAGCCCATACCATTCTACCTACTGCTCACATTCTCTCTCTCCTCCCACCCCTCTCTATTTCACTGGCTGTTACCTCAACAGGAGAATTGAGCCAATAAGTGGCACTCCACAGTGGCCTCTGCATCAAGCCCCACTTGCAGGTTCCTGCCCTGTTTTAGTTTCTAATTTGATTTCTCTCAGTGATAGAGTGTGCTGACCTATAAGCTGAAATCAACCCTTTCTTCCCCCACGCTGCTTTCGGCAGCAATGTTCTAGCACACAACAATGGTATCTGAAGCAAGATGGCAGATGACAGGCTGCACTGCGACATATCTATCTGAGCCCAATGCACCACCTCGGTAGATTTTTCAAGGTAGGAAAGTCCAACAAACAATAAAGTGGCTGTCCATCAATCACCCTCCCTCCTCTAAACCAAGGATCAGGGAGCACTGTGGCAGAGGAGAAAGAAAGAACGTAAGAACCAGAGGACAGGGAAAGAGAGCCGTGAGATGCTGTCTTCTGGATATGTCACATGGTCATCTCATTCAGGACCTTACAGCAGCTTTGACTGCCTGCTCAAGACCAGCACAAGATCAAGCAAGTCAGAATTCCCATAGAGATGGAGGAGGACCTCACCCCTAATTGAAGAACACAACCTCTCTGGGATATAGTCACTGGTGGTTTTCCCATGCTTCAGTAGATACCCTGATACCCATGCACATGTGGGCAGCATTAAATGAATTTGATGGTAAGAGGAGAGAGAGAGAAAGAGGAAGAGAGAGAGAGAGAGACAGAGAGACAGAGAGAGAGAGAGAACATGACAGGAGGACACATGGGGTAAATGGTGGTGTTAGAGAGAGAAATGAAGGATGAATAAAAACATGTAAGAAAGCTAGAATGTTCCTATAGGTTGTACATGCATATTGATTTCTAGCTTACTACATAAAATGTAATATATGTAAGTGTAATATTTATTATACAGGGTCATATAAAGCAATTATGTACATATTTTAAAAAGACAGTATCTTTCTTATTTGATTCCAGTCTTGTCTCCTTCACCCCTTGCTACAAACTCATCTTTCTGCCACACAGTGGAAATATTTCTATTTAGTCCTACAAAGTATTATAGTAATTAAATGCTACTAAGTAATACTATTTAAAAGGTATTAAAAAGTTACACCCAGACATTTAATTTTAAACCGAGAAAAAAGAAAGCCACACAGTTAGCACTCGGTCTGGCTTTTTAACAGTTATACTATTAAAATGTTGATATGTGTGCATAAATATTCATAAAGTGAGTTAATGAATAGAGATGTATTCCCATTGATCAAATATAGAAATAAAACGTGCGATTCCAGAGATACTCTTATATATCCTGCATCAAGTAATAACTCGTTCTTAATCAAGTACTAACTAGGAGCTAGTAGGAAAGAATTTTAAAAGGCAGCAAGTGGTTTCAGAACTAAACTAAGTGTCCAAGAAATATTTAAAATAAAAACTTTTTCAGGCTTTTCAAGGGTCTTCCAAATTAGCCTGCCACGTAAGGGAAAATAAATTCTAAGGATGACATGAAACCGTTTGTTCTGTGAGAAAGCTAATGGCTGACCTTGATCGCAAATACACCTCTGCTTTCTCAAAATGAATTCCTTACTTTCTGGAGAAGACTGGAGATTCAGAGGAAGTTTGTTCATCATTTTGTCCACAGTCCCAGTTTCAAGACAGTAATCCATCTATCATTACTACCCGGCATGGCGCCTCCAAACACCATGAGCAGAGTTGCAGCATAAATGATGCTTGAGGAAAAGAAGTGCCATGTTGGACTGGAAAGATGGCTCAGCAGTTAAGAGCAGTAACTGCAATTCCGAAGGTCCTGAGTTCAAATCCCAGCAACCACATGGTGGCTCACGATCACTCTTAATGAGATCTGACGCCCTCTTCTGGTGCTGTCTGAAAACAGCTACAGTGCTTACATATAATAATAGATAAATCCTTGGACCAGAGCAAGCAGTGGTCCTGAGTTCAATTCCCAGCAACACATAATGGCTCACAACCATCTGTACAGCTACAGTGTACTCATATACCTAAACATAAATAAATAAATAAATAAATAAATAAATAAATAAATAGATAGATAGATAAATAGATAGATAGATAAATCTTTTTAAAAAGAAAATGTTAGAAGAAGAAGAAGAAGAAGAAGAAGAAGAAGAAGAAGAAGAAGAAGAAGAAGAAGTAGTAGTAGTAGTAGTAGTGCCGTGCATACACACCCATTCCAACTCTTATCCTGTAACCACTCAACTCCAAAGTCATCCAATCAAGATCTCTGTGTTCAACACAATCTCCTCCAGCCCTCCTTCAGTGAGTGCATGGCAACACACACAGATGCACATGTAAACACACCAAGTATCTTTCCACGTACTGAGAGTGAAACTCATGAAAACCGTCCCTGCCTCTGCTCCGTTGTGCTAATGATTCTGGGAGTCTGTGGATGACAACAAATGAATTTCTCTGTTCCCTATGGGACACACAATCACAGTTCAGCCATCTCCCTTGGAACAGCTGGACATCTAGATGTCATTTAGGATGGGAGTCATAACCTGCCTTTTCTGGGGTTTTTGTTGTTGTTTGTTGTTGCTTCTCTCTCTCTCTCTCTCTCTCTCTCTCTCTCTCTCTCTCTCTCTCTCTCTCTCGCTCTCTCTCTCTCTGGTTTTTGGGTTTTTTTGATTTGGTTTTTTTTTTTTTTTTTGAGACAGGGTTTCTCTGGGTATCTCTGGCTGTCCTGGAACTCACTGTGTAGACCAGGCTGGCCTCAAACTCAGGAATCCCCCGCCTCTGCCTCCCAAGTGCTAGAATTAAAGGCATGCGCCACCACCGCCCAGCCCAGCCTACACTGTTATTTCCTTTGTATTATCATGAGCTAGTCAGGGACTCATGCTTCTTGGGTTGCTCAGAATCTATCAAAAACAAATGTTTACCTTCTCTGACCTGTGTCTAGTTAAAGAAGCTAATGCACCAGGTTCTCTGATCCAAGAACAGCTGGTGATAAGGGTCTGTTTCTGTTTTGTTTTGTTTTGTTTTGTTTTTAAGATGGGTTCTCACTATGTGGCCCCAGCAAACCCGGAACTTACTGTGTTGCTCAGGCTTGCCTATGCCTTCCAAGTACTGGAATTAAAGACGTGAGGCAACATGCCCAGCTCAAAGGCCATTTGAAATGGCAGTTCTCAATTTAAGACCAACAATTAGCCTGGTCTGGTGATAAAGGTCTGTAACTCAGCTGCCACAGAGGCTGATGTAACTCAGCTGCCACAGAGGCTGAAACAGGAAGGCCACCATTGCAAGGCAGCCAGGACTATAGAGTGCGATCATGTCCAACTTGAGTGACTTAGCAAGATCCTGTCTCAAAATTAAAATGGAGAAATGGCTCTGCAATTTAAGAATGCTGGCTACTCTTCCAAAGGACTCAAGTTCAATTCCCAGCACCCACTTGGTGGCTTATAACCCTCTGGAACCAGCAAGACTGATGCCTTATTCCAGACTCGGCAGGCATCAGGCACACACGTGGTGCATAAACACACATACAAACAATAACACCCGTACCCATAAAACAAAATAAATATGAAATGAATATTAAATGTCAGAAACGAAAGGTTGCTGACATAGCTCTGTGGCGGAATATTTGTTCAGCTTGGACAAATAGCCCTCTCTTTTTCCACGCTGTTCTATCTAGTACGGGGGATTAAACCTGTAACCAACTCAACTCCAGCCATCCAGTCTAGATCTAGGGGGTTTCAGCACAATCTCCTCCATCTTTCCTTCCGTGGGTACACAACAACACACATAGATGCACAAAAACACACCAAGTATCTTCCCACTGTCATAATCTATTATATCATAAGCTATTATACAGATCCGTTAACTGAGGCTTGAGAGCTACCGGGATGCCAAGCCAATTCCCTCTATTACTTGAACCCTGAACTGTACTTTGGAGCACAGATGTCACATGAGGAGCAACTGATTCCATGGTAATGAAAGAAGGGGAACATGTCCCACATTAACTGGACAACCCCGCCATCTTGCTCTAGAGTTGACTCTCATGAATTCTGTTTCACTACCATGTATTCTTTCCAGAAAATGTGGTTAATACTGTGTGTCTGAAAAATCTTGGTGTTCAGAATACAAAACAAAACAAAAACAAGCAACAAAACCCCAAAACGATAAATTTGCAGGTTTGGAGGAAAAGGCAGTGGTTCTGAACCTGTGGGTTGTGGCCCATTTGGGGGCTGAACAACCCTTTTACAGAGATCACCTAAGACTATTAGAAATTACAGATATTTACAATATGATTCATAACAATAGCCAACAGTACATTATAAAGTAGCAATGAAAATAATACTGTTTGGCGGTGTCGGCCGATGAGGAACTGCATAAGCAGCTGCAGCACCCGCAAGGTTGGGAATCCCTGGAGCCTCACACACTGCGTGACGGAGGAATGCCGGGCATCGTCTGTAGGAATTCTGCTGTGCACAGCCCTTGCAGCCCTTCCGCCTCTCACCCACTCTCCTCACCCATCAAAGGCTTTCATTCACAACCTCAACTCTTTCATCTTTGGAACAGAAAGACCTCAAAACCTGTCACTGATGAGATCTGTGGGTCCTCTGCTGAACCACAGAATCAGAAGACTCCACAGGAACCAACAAGGGAGCACACATCTGGCACTATTCGAAACCCAGACACTGAGCATTTTAAAAAGCTCAGTACTCTAGTTCAACACAAGATCAAGTGGACAGGGAATACTTAGGTGCGGGGTTCAAGCACTGAAACTATTCAGGCATCTCCTGAAGTGGATGCTAAAGCACACACACAAGTATTAGAACTACAAGCTTGGCATAGCACATCATGGCTACCTGGGGACTGATGGCCAAATGCATGATTGTTGGACACTCTAGTCTGTGATTTTTCAATGGGTATGACATCGGATGTAGCAGTTTTCTATCTAGATAACTTTCTGACATGAGGTCGGATGTGTCCGCTCTTCAAATGGTCCCAGGTTCTCTCCTGGAATATGGATGAACTTTGGCCCACTGCATCTGACAAGGAATGGATAGTCTCTTCTTCCTCAGGTTTGTCGTGACAGGCTAGCCACTCCCTCAGGCTTGTTGTGATAGGCTAGCCACTTTACCAGCTGAGGCTCATTTTAGAGACCTGGGGGCACCCAACAGAGAAGTCCAACTTCCTGGAGCTCCCAAGCTTCCGGGAAGATTGGGACACGCAGAAGCCAAATGGAGGGGTTGCCACAGCTATCTCCCATAGGATCATCCAAGACACCGGAGGAGTGAGAATTCTCAAACTTAAAAGGATCCACTTAATAAGTGTGTTAGAACAGCATCTCTCTGAGCATGTCTTTTCCAATTGTTCCCCAGACCTAAGATTATTCTTACTTAAATGTACCAATCTAAACTCAATAATGTACCATCTCTTAACTCAATAGATGCCACTCTTCAATTGAAACTGATGAAAGGAAGGCTTTTAAAAAAAAAACAAAATATATAAAGGGCAATGACACAAAACTGAATGAAACAAGCGCTAGTTCTGAAATGTCAGAGAAATGAATGGACTTTATTGGTTGCTTTCATTCGGGTGTATAGTTTTGAATGGTACCCCCTGAAAATGTGTATCCATGGAATAAACTGTTACCCACGGGCATTACCTTATTTAGATGACTTTCCAAATTTATATAGTAAATGTAAGTGTTTATATAATATTTATATATGTTACATGTATGAACTTCTGTTTTTTTTTAAAGAGAGTCATTTTGTGGTTAATTTATTGCAGCAGCAACAGAAAACCACCGCAGTCACAAATAATGTATTTCCTCATCCAAATTCTCTGTATCTGCATGCAGAAAAAAATATAGTAAATTTCACCTTTTCTCTTTCCATGCCCTATGCTTCTCTAACCATTGACAAGATAGATTTCAGTTCAATTTTTTTTTTTTTATTTTGGTGTGTGTGTGTAAGAGAGAGAGAGAAAGAGAGAGAGAGAGAGAGACGAAAATGCCAGTATGAAGACCAGAGGCAGATGCTAGATGTCTGTTTTCAATAGCTCTACACATTTTATTTATTCATTTATGCATTAATTCACTCCTTATGTGATAGAGATTGTCGCTGACCTAGGATAGTTTGACTGGTCAATGACCTTCTGGAAGTCATGGGTCTCCACAGCCTGGGTTACAGAACACCCTACCCCCAGCTTTTAAAATGGGTGCTGGGAATCCCACCTCAGTCTTCCTGCTTGTTAAGCAAGCACTTTCCTGATTAAGCCATCTCCCCAACCCCACACCTCAGGGGTTTTTTTATTTTTGTTTTGTTTTGTTTTTGACACGGGGGTCTTTCCTTTATCCGGAGCTTACTGATTGGGTTAGACAGGCTAGCCCACAAGCTCCAGGGTTAGGGTTAGGGTTAGGGTTAGGGTTAGGGTTAGGGTTAGGGTTAGGGTTAGGGTTAGGGTTAGGGTTAGGGTTAGGGTCTGTCTGTGCCTGCTGGTGCCAGAAGCACAGGCACCACCACCACTGCCCCAGCCTGGGCACCAGAGATCAGTCTAACTCTGAATGAAACAAGCAGGGCAAGCACTTTATTGGCTGATTCAATCCCTATCATCTTTAAATTGTTATTTGCTATAGCCATACTTTTACTACTATTGTTTATTTGCCCATGCTGATTGTTTTACATGCTTTCTGGTTTTTCCAAGGTATGGTCCCGTGGCCATTTTTAGGCTGTATTTACCAGCAGCCTGGAGTAAAAACTGAAGAACTTGAGTGAATATTTTGAATTCTTCTGATGGCTCCTTGTACATACTTGTGAGCTGAGAGGCGAAGGGTGGAGCCTTTGCACAGACCGGCTAAGAAGGGATAATGAGAATGATTGTTTTGCATTGAAGTTACCAAGTGGGGAAGTAATGGTGGGCATGTATTAAAGAGGCTGTTATAAATCCCAGCTGAGGGTACCCTACAAAATAACAGTACTCGGGGAAAGTGTGGGGATCAATACAAGAAACTCAACCAGGCGCTAAGGAGACATGAACAAAAGCGATGTCCTCAAACAGGGAATAAAAAGCATTTGGCAAAAAGAAAACCTGAATGAATAGTGACTTTAACAAATGTTCTGCACTTAAGTGGCTGAAACTGGGTACTAGACATGAGTGAACTCTTTTTTTCTTTTCTTCTTCTTCTTCTTCTTCTTTTTTTTTTTTTTTTTTTTTTTTTTTTTTTGGTTTTTCGAGACAAGGTTTCTCTGTGTAGCCCTGGCTGTCCTGGAACTCACTCTGTAGACCAGGCTGGCCTCAAACTCAGAAATCGGCCTGCCTCTGCCTCCCAAGTGCTGGGATTAAAGGCATGTGCCACCTCGCCCGGCTCTGTGAGTGAACTCTTTACATTTTCCGTTTTTGTGCATATCCAAAACGGTTCTAAACATGCGTTTCTTGGGGGGGGGGGGAATAAAATAGCAGCCTTTCCTTAGGTTAATATTTTAAGTAAGAATCCGAAGGAAGTGAAAGATCTCATAGAAATCCGTAATATTCCAGAGATAGCCTTGGCTGCTCCTCTCTGCCTACCCCCAAGCTAGTTCTCACCAGAAACTATCTAATAACACAGCCTCGACCATTTCTAATGCTCTGGGAAGGAAGCACCAGGAAACCTTTGCAACAACCCCTTTGGTGCGGCTGCCCTGGTTGTTCCCAGGGCTAACGGGCGTGCCATCTGCTCGCAGCCCAGGTGCTAACCAGGGTTCGCGTGTCACCAAGGGAGCCGCCCTGGCAGGTCCAGGCAACTCCGCTCCCGCAGGTTGCTGGGGCCCGGCGGCGTCCGCAGCATCCCGCGCCTGCGGATCGTTTCCCCGGCTCCATCTGCTGCGCGGGGGTCCGGCGTGGGTCGGCCCCCCTACAACAAAAGGGCGCCCCGCGGAGAGCGCGCCGGCCCGCGCCGCCCCGCCCCGGCTTCCCGCGTCCGCGCCCGCGTCCCCGCGGGAAACGCTCCCGCGTCACCGCCTCCAGGTACCCGGAAGGGGGAGGGGACGAGGCGACAACAATCCGGCGGGCGGGCGAAGGGGAGGAAAGGCGCGGCGCCGAGCGCCAAGACAGCGAGGGGCGGGGCTTCGGGCGGTGCCGCCGCGCCATTGGTCGGCACCGCCCCGCCGGCCGCCGCGCATTGGTGAATGCTCAAATTCAGTCTCAAGGCGCCAGAGGAGGTGTTTTAGCGGGGACCGCGATCCCGGGCTGGAGCTTGGCTTAGGCGGGTAGGAGACGCTGTCGCTAGCGGACACCACGGGTGGAGCGGGGGTATCTGCGAGCCTTGCCCGGCCCTGCCCATGTCGCCAGCCGGCCGCTGAGATCTACACGCTCTGCCCGCGCACGCGTGCGGCTGCGGGCGTCCCCGGAGATAGCCTCCATCGCGCAGCGACGGTAAGGAAGCGTGCGGCCCCCTCGGATGGGGAGGCGGGAATGCGGAGAAGGGTTACCCGCCGCCCTAGCTGCAGTCCCTCGGGCTCCGGGACCGAGCGACCCTGGAGTTGTGCTGGCTGCAGCGCTGGGTGAAGGAGACGGGTCCCTCCCCCACACGATTTAGGGGGATCCCTGGGAAGAGTTTCACTCGGGGTGTTCTTAGATGCCTAGGGAGGGGCTGAGCGCTTCCCGCATGGGTTGGTCTCCAGATCGGGTTTCAGTCTACCCCCTAGCTCAAACCCACTCAAAGTTGAATTCCTCCCGGTTCTTTGCGCCAAAATTAACTGACCTGGGAGACCCTGTAACTTTCCTGACATCTGCCTAACACCTTCCTTACTCGGTAACTATTTTGCCTGTTGCTTTTCATAAAGGATTACTGTTTTGTTCAGTTTTTCTTCTAACCAGATTGCCAGTGATTTCTAGGTATATTTTAAGCGTTTGTTCGTGTGAGTTTTAATGAGGAATGGAGGGTGTCTGCATTCTTGGAAAATCCCAGGAATGCTCTAGGGAAGGGAAAGCTGATGTTCACAAGTGGCATTTTGTTGGTGTTGTTTTGTTGGTGTTGGTGGTGTTGAAGGGGGAGATAAATGTAAAATCATCTGATTTAATTGTATATTCCAGATGGAAGTAAATTGTTTAACACTAAAAGACTTGATCAGCCCCAGGCAAAGCAGACTAGATTTTACCATTGAAGATGCGGAGACTGCACAAAAGGTAAGCACAAATAAATACTTTTATAGTCTCGAACGTATTTTGAATGGTGATGCCTAGCTTTTATCTTGTATATAGCATAATTACGATGACTGTGACAGAGGAGTTTATAGAGAACAGAGCCATTACAACCATTGTTGGAACCCACTCCTAAAGCCACAGGTACATTCTGGATGCCGTGATCAGAAGTTTGTGGTGCTTAGAGCTCCCAAGGGTAGTTAAGCTAAGAGATTTCGCCCAAGAGTTACAGTCTTGCCTACTATAGGGGGCGTCAACATGACTCACCCCCCACCAGCTATTCTGAATGGTTCACAGCCCTTCTGTTTCAAATATACTGAGCCACACTCAAGCAATGTCTAAACCACCCTGGCCCGCATCATCGCAGGTATGCAAAACAGATGCCCTGTTGAGTAGATAGAGCTGTGAAATCTGAGCATTGTTTAAGCAAAAGCAAACAGATGTAACACACCAGTTTCAGAAACCTTGATGGAAATCTAGAGTAGCGACTTCCTGGGGCATCGAACTTCTCTGGATTCCAGGTGTTAGTTTTAAGTTAGCATCAACAGTGAACCTGCCTGGTGACAAAAAAAAAAAACAAACCTTAACTTTGTACAATATTTGGTAGTTATGTTTGTTAGAGGGGGGGCCTGTATACCAAGACATTGTTTTAAAGAGAGTGTTTTTAAAACTACCTAAAACTACTACGACCTTATGAATATATTCAAAGTTTTAAAAACGTTTCTGTTTTTCTTTGTAATTTAGATAGTTCTGCCTAGAAAGTGGGGTGTGTGTGTGTGTGTGTGTGTGTGTGTGTGTGTGTGTGATATAAAGTCTTCCCTTTCTGGTCAGTGACTGACCAAGTACTGCCCCCAAGGTTTGATGGTCCCTCCCCTAGTTTGCTTCAGTAAGTGATGAATTTTTTCCATGGGGGAGTGCAGAGATACTCAAATGATCCAATAGATTGGGAAAGTTGTTAAACTATCTCTTCCAAATAGAATGAATTAGTTGGGATTTAGAGCAGAATGGAGGCAAGAGATGAGAACAGTGGTTTTTCGGAGATATTGGGGTTCCCTTTGACCTCTCCCCATTCCTGAAAGATAAAGTGGTTTCCCAAGGCTGGTGGGAACATGGGATTTACAGTCACAGAGACCTGAGTTTGATTTCCTGCTCTGTCACTTACCAGCTATGTGAACCCAAATAAATACATTTTTAAGGTCTTTGGCAAATACTTCTGTTCCAAAAGCTGGAGATAAGGAGGTTAAATAACCTATCCCTAAGCTGTCTTAGCTCGTTGGTTACATTTATAAATCAGAGCCAATGCCTGGAATCCCACCCATTGGCTTTTCGTCCAGCTTTATACGTGTTTCACGTTGTACTGAATTAAAATGACTGCGTAGTCATAATTTGTCCTTTAGTCCCCTTAGAGGCTTTCAGGGACCCAGATGCAAAAGTAGCCAACTTCATTATACTCACAGAATAGAGGAGGAAGAAATGCATGCACAGACATTGGGAAGCTTCAAGGGGAGGTGAGATTTGGGTTAATCCTTATTGGGTAAGGAAGTTCAACCAATGTAAAAGAATTAGCCAGAAGAACATTTCAGACAGAAGAAATGAGATTTGAATCCAGAGTGGCCAGGAGCCAGTGAGGCAAAACTATTCCTTCCTAAGATCCCTCTGGGAGATACCTGGAGGGGAATCACTGGACCACGTCTCCTTTAGGGGACCTCTTTGTCGATAAATACATTGGTCCAGATCTCCATATACTGTAGTATCCACACATCTCCCGGATCATTCATGGAGAAACTTGTTTCAAACAAAAAGGAACTTTTTAATATTATCACCCAGTTTTACTGTTCTTAGTTCTGGTGTATGTCCTGACCAGTGTACTCATCGATGTCAAAAGTAGGAAGGGGACAGTTTGGGACAGGGTAGTAAGTGTTAAGGATGGAGCTGTTAAGAGGACTTTGTGGAACTGCTGGTCCATGCAATCAATGGTCTTGGGGTGGGGGGTGGGGTTATGGGGGGGGGATGCACCTAAGGCCCTGTAATGTGAGAAGAGGGGGGAACCGACGGAGAAGGGGATCTGTGCAGGATCTGACGGTGGATGCCTGTGATTCAGCACTGTGGAGGCTGAGGCAGGAGAACTGTGAGGCTGGACTGACAGGTTCATACCGCCATGCCTGTCTTCCAAGTGTCTTTAAGGAGGAGCTAAGGCAGAAGGTAGAATTAGCTTGGACTATTCTTATACCCATGTGCTATCCAGACGGATGACTCTGTGCAAGAGACAGCTGGTGGCTTAATTTTAAAATTCTTGAACCCAGACTTGGAATTATGAGCATGTCGGTTGACCTAAAAGCCCACGCCATGAACTAGTCCAGAAAGAGTAAAGGAGCTGAAAGTCTGGGTGGGGAGCCCAGTGGAGGGGATTGAGAAGGTGGTCAGAAATAGAGAGCACTAAAATAGAATGAGTAGTGTCTGGGAAGCTGCAGTCTAGATTTTATAGAGCTGTGAATCACTGCCAGCCTTAGCCACTTCAGTGGTTATCAGTAAGATGGTTTTAGCATCAGTTTGATTTGGCAACCAAGAGGTGACCCCAAGTGAACACCAAGGATTTGAAGAGACAGCTGAACCTCTTGGAAGGTGACAGGAGAAAAGTCTCAGTGTGGATCTCTCTTTCGCGGAAGTGTACTCTAGCAGGAAGGAGAGTTGTTGGCCAGGTGCCTCCGAACTGGAGTCTCTGCAGTGAGCCCTTAACAGCAGGTGGGGTTTCTTCAGGCAAGGCTCTGCCATAGCTTTAGAGAGAAAGCGGTGTTAGGAGGAAGAGCTTGGGTGTGACAGAGGGCAAAAAACCAATGGGACACATCGTGAGCTGCTTGTGAAGAGGGAACTGGAGGTTAGTCAGCTATTATCAAGGTTCTTGACAAAGCTGGTGGCCACATGTGGCTTGAGATCGCATAGTCAAAGCTATATAGACACACAAACAAATTGAAAACCAAGGTCCGTTAACTTTCAAGCCTTCTCTCTGGCAGTCTACAGCACAATTCCCCGTAGCCCTAACACCAGTACTTATTAATAACGATGTGCACTTGCATGGTTGTCTGAGCTGATACTCAACAGTGACTTTGTGGCAGATAGACCCAGGTTCCTTGCCCCCTTCATATCTGAGAGCTGTGAGACCATTTCATGACTTGCGTTTCTCTGGGCTTTCTGACTGAAGGGATGTCCAAGATAATGCAGATTAGATTTCCTAGCAAGCAGATCCCACTTGAGTTCCATGTGCAGGAGACTTGTGAGTGCCCCGGATTGTAGCTAAGGAAGAAAGAGAGGGCAAGGGGGCAGAACTGAGCTGCAGGTGAGTCGTGGGATTCTGAGATTACACTACAGGGAATTCAAGGTGACCCCTTTGAGTGGTCCTGAGCCACTTAGACCACATCTTTGCTTGCTGGGAGGACTTTTACCAGTCACTGAGTTCAGAGTTGGCCTCCCAGGAACGGGTGTGGTCCTGGGCTCATGGGCCCTCGTTAGCCAGCCAAGGGCGTGTGCTGTTGGCATGACTTCAGACAGCTGGGAAAATGACGCAGTCATTCCTGAAGAGACCTGATTGCAAACAGTCTACCATGAGTTGACAGCCTTACTAGAAAGCCTTGGTAATTAGTTTGAACCCCTTGTTCACACACACACACACACACACACACACACACACACACAAGCATGGAACCAAATAGAATGAATACCTAGGTGTGACCTATTCTAATCCCATTTTCTCCGCCCCACACAGTGTCCAGAAGGCAGTACAGATGGGGGAGGATGGGTTGGGGGGTGGGATGGGGGGGTGGAGACAGAGTGTAAGTAGATCGTAGCTCACCCACCTAAGAACAGCACAGTTCTTTGTGCCATTTCTAAATGTTGATGTAGAGGTGTTGTCTTAGGGTTTCTATTGCTGCAGCAAAACCGTGACCATAAACCAAGTTGGGGAGGAAAGAGTTTATGGCTTATACTTCCATACCGTTGTTCATCGTTGAAGAAAGTCAGGACAGGAACTGAAACAGGGCAGGAACCTGGAGGCAGGAGCTGATGCAGAGGTCATAGAGGGGTGCTGCTTACTGGCCTGCTCCCCGAGGCAGGACCACCAGACCAGGGGTAGGACCACCCACAATAGCCTGGGCCCTTCCCCATCAATCACTAATTAAGAAAATTCCTTAGAGCTGTATCTTATGGTGTCATTTCCCCAAGGTTCCTTCCTTTCAGATAACTCTAGTTTGTGTCAAGTTGACATAAGACTAGCTAGCACAGGTTTGATACAGCCCTAACCCAACCACATTACCAGCTCCACTGACAGTTTCTCACATAGACCATACTAAAAACGCGTCTGCCTGTGAAGAAATTGCTCATTCTGAATTTCTCCGTCACAGCAGAGAAACTTAAGAACTCATTCCTGTGTGGGCATGTACTCCAGAAACAGAAGGGAGGGAGGGTAAATCTGTCTACTCATGAGCCCGGGACACACCTTGTGCCTTGAGGGTACCTTTTGGCAAGATTTGGAGTTCCTTCGACACCTGGAATGGGCAAGTCATCATACGAATATGACCTGTGGAACCGGCCTCCACGGGTGCTGAGTTGAGACATACCTCCAGGAAGCTGAGAAGAAACGCGGGGTGCTGTATTCTGTTGGGGCTGAGCCCCAGGGCAAATGGGAAAGGGGGGGAAGGTGATAGCTAAGTTTTCTTGGGAGTTCACTATGCACTAGTGAGCTAGCCTGAACCCTTGAGGTTGGTATTTTTATGAATGTTGCTTTCCATTTAAATACATTTCACTGAAACACAGTGATCGAAGCAGGAGGAACTTGCCTGCTGGTCTGAGATCCTGCATACATAATTCCCCCTTGTCGCTCCTCCAGGTACTTCTGGGCACCTTTTCTGGAACCTAGAAAAAGATAATTTCTTTCTAGTTTTCACCCAGAATGCACTCCTGTATAGATGCATCATTTTTAGAAACTGCTCTCCGCTGCCTTTCACAGGCTCAGGTTTTCACATGGGCTGCTGTGTACAATTCCAAGCTTATTTAACCTCTGTACATGAGGTTACATAACTTCATCCATAACCTGGAATAAATATTAGTCCCTGTCTTGGTTAGGGTTTTACTGCTGTGAACAGACACCATGACCAAGACAAGTCTTATAAAGGACAACATTTGAGGATGGCTTACAGGTTCAGAGGGTCAGTCCATTATCATCAAGACAGGAGCATGGCAGCTTCCAGGCAGGCATGGTACAGGAGGAGCTGAGAAGTCTTCATCTTCATCTGCAGGCCTCTAAGAGAAGACTCACTTCCAGGCAGCTAGGACTAGGGTGCTAGAAACCCACTCTCACAGAGAGTGACACACCTACTCCAACGAGGCCACACCTCCTAATAGTGCCACTCCCTAGCCAAAGCATATACAAACCATCACAGTACCCATGTCAGAGAATTAGATCAGGAATTAATACAAGTTCAGGAAACAGGGCATGACGTGTCTTAAGCACTCCATCATTTCCCTTGAGAGTTCCCTCGAGGGTACCGTCAGAATGGCTCACTAGCAGGGACCTGTTAACACAACTGAACAGCCCTCTAGGATCGTTGGTTGCTTGCTGCTGCTAAAGGGTGAGACTTCTTCGTCACGTCCACCCCTCCTTCCCAGCACATTAGAGTTCAAGAGAATGTCTGTCATCTTAGCTAATCCGCAGCTTCTGCTGACCCAATGAACAAGAGTGATTGGCCTGGGTCTTAGTCAGGGTTTTTATTGCTGTGAAGAGACACCATGACCATGGCAACTCTTAGAGAGGAAAGCAGTTCAGTGGGGCTGGCTGGCAGTTCAGAGGTTTAGTCCATTATCATCATGGTAGGAAGCATGATGGAATGCAGGTAGACACGGTGCTGGACGGGTAGCTGAGAGTTCTACATCCAGAGTTCAGGCAGCAGGAAGAGAGAGTGGTCCTGGAGCAGGCATGTGCTTCTGAAACTTCCAAGCCCACCCCCAGTGACGCACATCTTCCAACAAGGCCACGTCTCCAACAATGCCACTCCTTACGAGTCCATGGGGGCCACTGTTGCTTATACGACCAGAGCCTTCGGACACAAAAACCAGTTTCTCTCAGTCTTCTTCCTCTGTCCAGAACAGGCCTGTTTTAAGCACTGATCAGCCAGAACTTGAGCATACAGCAGCTGTGGGGTGGTTGATACCGTTCAGGAAAAGTGTGAGGTGTTGAACCTCCCTCCGTTTTCATTCTCAGTCACTGTTGACAGAATTCCACTAAAGGAAGAGAAGAATCTTCCTACTTTCGAATGGTGAAAAATAGAGGAAAGATGTTTGCTTCCGTTAGTTGGTGGATCCAAACTCGAGCTCTTTATGCTGTTGGGGGTTTTTGTTTTGTTGTTAGCATGGGCTCATTTTGAACCCTTTCTTATAGTTGTCTAAGGCAGGTGGTGCTACACAAACCGTTTCAAGATTGCAGAAGATGAAAAGTAAAATCTTGGCACGGAGCACTTGAGAACCTTGCTAGCCATTTGATGCCGCCTTTGGGGCAACTACGCTTCCGACCTACTGGAGGTCTCACTTGTTGTAGAGGCCGTCGGTTGATTTAAGTGACACTCAAATGGTAGATCACGCGTGGTGGAAATCCCACACTAGTCGTATGAGATAAGGGTCACTTGGCAGGATATGGGACTCAGGAAATACAAAGCAATATAAGCAAGCAAAATGCCGGTCCTTCGAGGTGAATGGCCGGAGAAACACTGCTCAGAAAACGTCAGGCAGCTAGCTGTCAGGGTAGCTTGTGATGGTATTCTGTTGGCTGCTCTCCCTTTAACTAGTCCTGTTACGAGTTGCTTTCAAACAGAACTACCAAGGCGTGACTGTTCTTCACTGGTGAATGCAAACTTGTAAGGTTTTGAAAAACCCTGTGAAGCAGAAAAAAAGACTTAGCCTTCTGCATTTCCAGCTATAACAGACATCTGTTAATGACGGATACATTTATGACTTCTCTTACCAACACTTCATGAAAAATATGTGCAAAAAAGGAACAGATATAATGGGGTTCCTTGAAGCCACGGTGAGACACCCTTGGAACTCTGTCTATGTATCTAGTATCGGTTCTTTTCAACCTTGAGTGTGTGGTCTATCTGGATTTCCAAGTCTAAGTGGGTACCCTGTACCCTTAGCGGACACCTGCTATGTTAGTCAGGGTTCTCCAGAGTCACAGAACTTATGGGCAGTCTCTATATTGTTAGGGAATTTGTCAGTGACATACAGTCTGTGGTCCAACTCCCCAACAATGGTCAGCAGCAGCTGTGGATGGAAGTCCAAGGATCTAGCAGTTGCACAGTCCCACGAGGCAAGCAGGCAAGGAAGAGTGAGTAAATCTTCCTTCTTCCAATGTCCTCATGTGGGTCTCCAGCAGAGGATGCGGTCCAGATTAAAGGTGTGTGCCACCATGCCTTTAATCCCAGATGACCTTGAACTCAGAGATCTTCCGAAGAGCAGTTGTTGCTCTTAACTGCTGAGCCATCTCTCCAACCCACCATATTAGGATCATAGGCCAGCCTTCCAATTCTGGATTGTAGTTCATTCCAGATATAGTCAAGTTGACGACCAGGAATAGCCACTACACCACCCTTGTTCCAGATCAATTGTCGAGAAGCATAAAGGCATAAAGATTTGTACAAAAACGTCAGTTCAAGTTTGTGCATGCATGCGGATTCATTTGTATGTACAAGTGAATCGATTTAGCCTTGCTTTTGAAAAAGTTCCTCTTTGCTTTAAACAGGAAAACATATTTGTCGACCGATCAAGGATGACCCCAAAGACACCAATGAAAAACGAGCCAATCGATCTGTCAAAGCAAAGGATCTTTACTCCAGAAAGAAATCCTATTACGCCAGTCAAGCCGGTGGTGGAGCGGCCGTCGCAGGTGGAGCCGTGGACACCCACGGCCAACCTGAAGATGCTCATAAGCGCAGCCAGCCCAGACATAAGAGACCGGGAGAAGAAAAAGGAGCTCTTCAGACCCATTGAAAATAAGGAGGATGCCTTTGTGAACTCCCTGCAGGTAATGAGCTGTGCTCCGGGGCTCTATAAAACTCCACAGTTTGCATGATCTTTTAAATGTCACACGATATCAGTCTGGTTGAATAGCATTCGTTAAACACGGCGTCATTTGTTAACGGCTGAATTTTCCACTCAGATTCTTATTTTTCATTATTGTTTCTTTCCTTAACCAGACCAAATCTTAAAAATAACTAATAGTAATTTGAGCCAATAGAGAAATTTGGATTATTTGTTTAATTTAAATTATTTGCATTCCACTCGTTGCCCCCCCTCTCAGTCCCCCTCTCACAGTTCCTCATCCTGTTCCTCCTCCACCTTGCCTCTGAGAGGGTGCTCCCACCACCACCAGACCTCCCCCTTCCCTGGGCCCCCCTGTCTCTGGAGGATTAGGTGCATCTTCTCACACTGAGGCCTGACCAGGCAGACCTCTGCCATGTTTGTGCCAGGGGCCTTGGACCAGCCCATGTATGCTCCTGATTGGTGGCTCAGTCTCTGGAAACTCCTAAAGGTCTGGGAGAGTTGAGACTCTTGGTCTTCCTCTAGGGTCGCCCTCCCCTTAAGCTTCTTCAATCCTTCCCGTAAGTCAACCATAGGGGTCCCTGACTTCAGTCCAGCGATTGAGTATAAGTATCTGCGTCTGTCTCAGTCAGCTGCTGGTAGGGCCTCTCAGAGCACTGCCATGCCAGGACCCCGTCTGTAAGCACATCTTCACATCAGTAATAGTGTCCTCCCCTCCCCCGTGAGATGGATCCCAAGTTTTGTCCCTGCAGTTCTTTTAGACAGGAACAATTCTGGGTCAGGAATTTTGACTGTGGATTAGTAACCCTGTCCCTCTACTTGTTTTTTTTTTTTTTTTATTGTTGGTTGATTGGTTGAGTATGGGTATGGGGGTGGGGTGCATGCAAGATATCGCATGTGCACTCTGCCGTCATAATCACTGGTCTGTTGCTGTGGATAAAGACGCCATAAATGACCTATCTCGGCTGCCATCTTGGCTGCCCTCCTAGCTATCCTGACCCTCTGCCGTACTGTAATGTGCAGGAAGGGAGTGGTTGGAGGTGATGAGGTCTCAATCTTTTATTTTTATTTTTCTCTTATAAAAGAAAGCATTTAATTGGGACTTGCTTACAGACTTTTATCATTATGAGGAGCACTGAGGCGTATGGCACTGGTGAGGTAACTTAAGGGGGACACCCTGATCTTCTAAACAAGAGGGAGGCCCAGACCGTGTGGGCTTTTGAAACCTTAAAGCCCACCCCCAGAGACACACCTCCTCCAACAAGGCCACGCCTCCTAATCCTTTCCAAACAGTGCGCTCCTTGGTGACTTAGCATTCCTTTCATTCAACCCTCCACAGCCTGGTGATTTAACAGAGTTTTATACTTAGGCAAACTCTGCCATCAAACCACATGCCCCGCCTTCCTTGCAGAGGCTCTTAGGCCATCTATAAATCAGGTTCCCCATGAAGAAGCAGGGCTGCTTCTTCAATTCATTTTGCTTTTTTAAAGATTTATTTATTTTATATATGTGAGTACACTGTCGCTGTCTTCAGACACACCAGAAGAGGGAGGGCATCAGACCCCATTACAGATGGTTGTGAGCCACCATGTGGTTCCTGGGTTTTAACTCAGGACCTCTAGAAGAGCAGTCAGTGCTCTTAACCTCTGAGCCATCTTTCCAGCCCATTTCATACTGTTTTTAAAAGATTTAACAGTCATTTTCACACCCACCAAACTTTATCCAAGACCTCCCAAGAAAAATGACTTGTAGATTGAAGTCTTTTCAGCTATTTTCCCCCCTTTCTTGCTGGATTTTTTTTTTAAAGCTATAAAACTTGCCAGAAACACAAATTGGGAAAGAAAGAGAGATGTCTCAAATCACAACTTGAAGCTAATAGAGCAAAATGAGTTCAATCTACCACCCATACCTCTACAGTGGATTCTTCTCGGCAGCTAGATACAAATCATGCAGAATTGAGAACAATTCCTTTATGCTCAATGCCAGAAATGATTCATAATTCCTTTTTGTGCCTGGTCTGTTCCTTGCCATCATCCTCTCTGGATTTTAGGTTTTTGACAATCACAGGAAGCCGGGCTTCAGAGACTGGGCTCAAATCACAAGTGATTGTGGCTAAGTGCTGTCTTCAAGTCAGTCTATTACATATGCACGAGCCAACTTGCTTGAGCTGTTCTATTGGGGTTTAAAGCTTTGTAAAATTGAAACTATTATAATGCGTGGTCATCTTGGGTTTGCTTTTCCTTTTCTGGGTTTTTGGAGGGTTTTTTTTTTTTTTCTGTTTGTTTTGTTTTGTTTTTTCAGGACAGGGTCTTACTATGTAGCTCTGGCTGTCCTGAAACTCACTATGTAGAACAGGCTGGCCTCAAAACCAAAGAGATCCACTTGTGTCTGCACCCGAGTGCTGGGGTTAAAGGTGCATGCCACCACCCCTGCAGGGTTTGCATTTTCAGCCAGCATATCCTCAAGAATGGTTTATGGTTTGTTTTTTTTTTCACAGTTACAGATCTCCTTTCATTGCAGTGTAGTGATCCACTGTGTGAGCACCGTGGCTACCTGTCTCTCCTGTCTGCAGCCGTGAAGGTGGTTTGCAGTTTGGGGCTGACACAGATATATGGCTTGTTCGTATATCTTAGTGTGCTTGACTAACATCTCCTAGAGCAGTGGTTCTCAGAATCGTATTTGGGACCTTCTTCGTCCCCAGAGGATTTTTCAGAGAATGCGTGTATATCTGCTTGCCTGTATGTGAATCGCACTTGTGCAGTACCCACAGGGGCCAAAAGAGGGCATCAGATAGAGTCTCCTGGAACTGGAGTTGCAGGCAGGTATGGCCCGCTCCCTCCTTGTGGGTACTGGGAATTGAACCCAGGTCCACCGCAAGTGCTCTTAACCACTGAGTTATCTCTCCAGCCTCCAAACTCCTTTCTCAGTAATACTAAGATGTTTGCCAGCTAAATCCCATTCTCCTCTACATTGAAATTCAAGTAATTACAAGATGTAGATACATTAAGTTCAAAAATAAGCATGGAGCTGGGCGGTGGTGGCACACGCCTGTAATCCCAGCACTTGGGAGGCAGAGGCAGGCGGATTTCTGAGTTCGAGGCCAGCCTGGTCTACAGAGTGAGCTCCAGGACAGCCAGGGCTATACAGAAGAAACCCTGTCTCGAAAAAAACAAATCCCCCCCCAAAAAAAAAAAAAAAAAAAAAGCATGGAATCATTTTCCTGTGACACCAACACTGAAGACATTTGAAACAGACATGGAAACCTGGCCTTTTCTTGGCAGCATTGGTATCTATTTTCTACTATATTAAATATCAATTGATGAAACTCATTCTGGCCACTACCTTCAACAAAATCAAAATACATGAACAGAAAACTCTGAGGTCCTCAGTAGGTTTTAGGAACACACAGTGATCCGGTGAGCACAAAGTTTGAGAATTACTGTACTGAATTCCCCAACTAGTGGGAGGGCTGTCATTGTCCACACATACGTTCACAGGGCGTTTGGGGACACTTTGCTAGGCACCTGCCTGTCTCCACTAGGTATGCCATTGGCTGACCCAGGTCTCCGCTGCAACTGTCATCCATTAGTCTGTAAGCTACTGGGTGTCTTTCTGTCCATCCACTGGTTTTCTCTCGCTCATAAGATTAAGTGGTCCACGTGATAGCCAGCCATGGATTTTTTTTTTTTTTTTTTTTTGCCCCTTCTGTGTGATGCCTCTTTTTGTGTGCTGATTTGTACTGAGTTGCTTTTCTTTCTCATAGTGATTTCTAGGAGGTGGTTTATATTCTTGACACTAAACTGTCCTTAGTTACTTGTGTTAGATATTATACCTATATCTTGGTTCAGTTGGGTTTGTTTTTTTGAGTTTTTTTTTCTGTTGGTTCTCAGCTCACAAAGCTCTTGAGTTTAACATGGTTTTTCTATTAGGGCCTTTCTTCTTTTTTTAAGCTTTTTTCCCCTACCCCTAATTTATTTTTCAAATTCACATTTATATGTGGCTGCTTCTCTGTTTATGTACCAAGTGTGTGCAGCTGCCTGTGTAGACCAGCAGAGGGCCTCGCATGTCCTGGAACTGGAGTTCCAGATGGTTCTGGGCTGCCATGTAGGTTCTAGGAGCCAAATCTGGGGCCTCTGCAAAATCAGCCAGTGCTCTTCACTGCGGAGCCCATCTTTTTGGCCCCTAAAACCTTTTCAAGAATGGTCTTGTGGGGGTGGGGGTGGGGCTAGAGAGATGGTTCAGCAGTTAAAACACTTTCTCCTGCACAGGACATGAGTTCAGTTCCCTGCGTCCACACGGTGGCTCACAACCCTCTGTAATTCCATTTGAGGGATACAGCGAACTCTTCTGGCCTCTGTGGGCAATGCACACACACATAAGAAAACAAGTAAATAAATATGTTCTTTTTGTAACTCTCGAATCTTTCTCTAGCCCAAAAACCTATTCTCCTACATATTCTTTATTATAATTTGCTTTCTATACATCTTGAGTTACATTTGGGATTGCTTTTTATATGTAACATGCATCAAGAACACAGCTATTTGTCCCTGTTTTAGTTGTCTGTACATTTTTCAGGAGTTCCCCCCCTTTCAGTTGACAAGGTGACGTCTGTCATGTGTCATAGTTCCAGAAGTGTGTGCTTCTGTTTCAAGAGCCTTTTCTTCTCCTCTGGCCCATTTGTCAAGGCCAGCACCATTTTGCAGTAAGCTTTGCCGGTGGCGGCGGCGTAGCACAACCTTCCCCACGTTCTTAGAGTGTGTAAAGTGTTCCCAGCTCTGTTCTCCATATACACTCCCGGGTGGTGGTTTGCTTTTGATTTTAAAGACACAGTGTCATTGTGTAGCCCTGGCGCTCCTGGAATTCTCTTTAGACTAGGCTGGCCTCAAACTCTGCCTGCCTCTGCCTCCTGGGCTAAAGGCGCAGACCACCATTCCTGGATCTAGACTGGGTTTTAATAGGGTTCGTTTGACTGAGTTGATTGGAGAACCATTAACCTTTCATGGTGCCGAGCCTCCTGTCCCTGAAAGTGGGCACACTCCCAATTGAAGTGCTTTCTAAAACAGTGGTTCTCCACCTTCCTGGAGCTGCGACCCTTTAACATCCACAAAATTATCCTATTGGTACTTCATAACTTTAATTTTGCTACTGTTATAAACAGTGATATAAATATTTTTGGATATAGAAGTTTGCCAAGATAGTGGTGACACACAGGTTAAGAACTGCTGCTCTAAGATCTTGAAAATTTGTGAGATTTACTCCTAAAACTTATCATTCTCGTCACTGTTATAGTATCTTTTGACTATATTTTCTCTTGCTGTATAGGAATATAGTTTGGATTCTTTGGTTGGTTGGTTTTGTTTATTTGGTTTTTGTGCTTTGTTTGGTTTGGGTTTTGTTTGGTTTTTTGTTTTGTTTTTTTTTTTTCAAAACACGGTTTCTCTGTGTAGCCTTGGCTATCCTGGAACTCTCTTTGTAGACCAGGCTAGCCTCAACTCAGAGATCTACCAGCCTCTGCCTCTCAAGTGCTGGATTAAAAATGTGCAGTTAGGGTTTTACTGCTGTGAGCAGACACCGTGACCAGGGCAATTCTTATAAGGACAACATTTAATTGGGGCTGGCTTACAGGTCCAGATGTTAAGTCCATCATCTTCAAAGTGGGAGTGTGGCAGCTTCTAGGTAGGTATGATGCAGGAGGAGCTGAGAGTTCTACATCTTCATCTGAAGGCTGCTAGCAGAATACTGACTTCCGGGATGCTAGGGTGAGGCTCTTAAAGCCCACACCCATAGTGACACGCCTACTCCAACAGGGCCACACCTTCTAATAGTGCTACTCCCTGGGCTGAACATATACAGTTACGGAGTCCTAGCCAGATATTAGCTTTTATATTTTCATGAATATGCAACATGAAATTTATCAAGCGCTTTTTTTCTGCATCTGTTGGAAGAATCTGACAAACCGGCCCTGGTGGAGTTTCATCGCAGCTTGGTCCATCTTGAACTATATGACAGTTTTTCAGGTCACTGTATCTCATGCTTTGTCAGTAAGAAGCAGAAAAGCAGCTTCTGATGCACTGGGGTCCAAGATGAAGGCTGAGATGCTAGCTGAAGACCTGCTGCTGATGCTTCTGCCACCAGGTCTACCCTCTAAGAGGCAGGGGTGGAGCAGCCCACCCAGGACATGGATCCTGGTTTAAACCTCTAACCGTGTGTCGCAGCCTCTTATTATAAATGAGAAACAGCTTAGTAGAGGAGATAATAGGAAAGACATTAAGAGAATTAGACTACACGTTGTTTTTGCTGGAATCTTGAATGGTGTGGCTCGGGGTCACTTTGCCAGCGGCTTCCCAGCATCAGCAGTTAAGGTGGTGACCATGACATCTCCCCCTGTCCCTTCTGTCTGCCCCCTGCAGCTTGACGCGGTCGGTGACGGTGCGGTGGATGACTATGAAAAGCAGAGGCCAAGCAGGAAGCAGAAGAGCTTGGGGCTGCTGTGCCAGAAGTTTCTGGCTCGCTATCCAAGTTACCCCTTGTCAACGGAGAAGACCACCATCTCCCTAGATGAGGTCGCCGTCAGCCTTGGTACGTGTCACCCCATTGCCTGGAGACCTGCCGTCTGGGACAGTGGGAAGCTGGTTACATCGGGTGGTCAAAGGCATCAAGTATCCTGGTTTATTGACAGAGGGGCGCGAGGATGGGGTGAGGACAGAGCTGGCTCCACCACCAGATTTCCCTTCATTGTGCATAGAATTCACAGACGCTTAGACCTTGCAGGCAAATGGATGCAACTAGAAAAAAGTTATCCTAAGTGAGGTTACTCAGGTTCAGAAAAATGAATATTATATGTGTTAACTTATAAGTGGGTGTTTGCTATTAAGCAAATGATAATCAAGCTATAATCCACAGTCCCAGAAAGGGTAGGAAAAGAGGAGGGTTCTAGAGGGAAGAGGTAATAGAATAGATTTTATGAATGGGCTGGGGAGGGGTGCCAGAGGGATCAGGTGGGGGTAGATGGAGGGAGAGAATGAGGGAGGAAACACTGCAGTTTGGGAGCATTTGTAGGCAATGTGAAAATCTAATGCAGAGAAAATGTCTTGGACTCTGTAGGGTGACCCTAGTGAGAACTCCTAGTAGTGGAGGTTACAGAGTGACCTAGACATGATTTGTAGCCAGACAAGGTTTCTAGTGGTAGGACTGGGTGGCACTGGGTAGGACAAAGCAGAACTCTGGGGTTTCAATCTTTAAAATGTGAGGATTGAAACTATGGCTTAGTGGTAGAGAATTTGCTTAACATGCACAAAGTGGGTTTGACCACAAAATCATATGGGGGGGGGGTGTTTAATGGTAAAAGGTGATATTTTTATACTTATATAGCAGATTAATCTCATCTTAGGTTATTTCAGGATCTAAAACTAGAATCTGGGTATAATGGTACATACCTTCAGTCCCAGTACTTTCTGAGACAGAGGCAGGACTATAAATTTGGAGCCAGCCTAGGATACTCAGGGAGACCCCGACTCAAAGAAAATTACAGATATCTTGCTCTTTAACAATGCTTCAGAGAGTTTGGAGCCAATATTACTTCCTATATAAAACAAAGGACCGAGAGCAAGAACATGGCTGGCGTTCCCCTGCCTCCTCCGGGAGCTCCACCACAAGCCTGTCAGGACAGGATGCACAGCTGGACGTAGCTCCAAGAGCCGAGCTTCCTAACAAAGCAGAATGCATGTGCAGAGTCTGCTGCCTTGCACAGCTGTAAACCATGGACACAGCAGCTTTGGAAGAGCGACCCCTAGTGGACAGGGACCGCATTTGGTTTCAGGATGATCGACTTCGTCATTACTTAGAAATCCCACTAATCTGGAGGTTTAGGGGGTATCCACTTAAAGAACAAGGAAGTTTTACATACGGGGGAGTGTGTGAGGGGAGGAAGCTAAATGGATGGCCAATAGTTCATGTTTCATCGCTCACCGTCTTCCATAGCCCAGAATAACGTGGCACAGTAGCAGGCTGTCCTTGGGAGTCATTTGAGCTGGTAGCTGAGAAGATTCTGACTGTTGAAACTGAGTCAGTGGAGAGACTGTAGGTTCTGAGGGGAACACTAGGGGCTAGGGGCTGGGGAGGCAGGTGGGGCCTGCCTCTGAACTTTCCCGCTTGTACTAACTCAGAGAAGTTATTAATCTTTTCTCATCTGTCACATAAACTTGGAGAGAGGTCACAGAGTTGGGCGAACGGGGCCTCAGTTGAGCTTCTTAGAGGCCTGGCAGGAGTCTTGGAAAACAAGAAAATGAGGGTTAACTACCAGATTATCCAGTACCCTCATCAGGGTTCATAAAGTCCCCCCTGGCCCACCCGCCTGCCATATATACACTCAGTTTTCCCTGGAGGATTTGCATTGGGATTAGTGTTGCAGAACACGACAAAGATGAGGCGTTTGGGGGTGGGGGGAATTACAGTCCCAGGGAAGATAAAAGAGAAGACCCTTTACACTGTGTTAGAGCTATCTGGAGCCAAACTTCAGAGATTAGCATAACAGGTTCCCAACACCCCCACAACAACACAGACGTGCTAAGTAAAATGAGCCACCGTCTCATGGGAGACTGAAAACTAGTGTCTCTCTCCCTAGGAACTGTTTTCCTCAGTGACTGTCCCTTGGCCTTGAGTATGAACATCTTGTTCTCTCCTAACTTAGAAGAGCCCCACCCCACCCCACCCCATTTACCCAAAGATGCATGGAGTTTGAAACTGTTGTTTCTGGAGTCTGCTACGATATACTTGACTCTGATGTTAATGGATGAGCGTTTAAAGACTTGGAAATAACTTCAGTAAATAGGAAACAGAACAGCCTCTGCTTCTTATACGGAACTGAGTGTGGTTCTCCATCAGTTCCTAGGGAAATAGACTACAGAAAACACAGTAGTAATCGCTAAGTGGTTTATGTATAACTAGGACATAGTAGAATTAATAAGGCCACCTCAGAACAAACAAAGGAAGGGGGCAGAATGACTTAAGAAAGCCTTCCTTACAGCAGGCCCCAGAGTAGCCTGTAGGTCCTGAGACCTGCCAATGGAACTTTACGAGCACAGCCCCGTAAACCTTGAGACTTAGCCGTGATCAGGATGATAAGCGATTAAGAGGTCAAGAGGCTGCCGCGTTTGGTGTTTACCAAAACGACCCACCAAGTGCCCGTTTGCACAGTTCTTATTCTCAAAGCTGGCATGAGCTACCCTGCTTGGGACTTCTGGCCGCTAGGTGGAGAGTAAGCAGTTTATTAACCAAGCACAGAATAAGACAACAGCCAGGCATATGGCGGCCCCCAGGGTGTCTCAGTTGCGTTCACTTGACATTTCTAATGGGAAGGTTTGTGGGACGGTGTGGGCTACACAGGATGTGTTGTTATGCGGAAGCAGGCTGGAGAAAAGAACCAGACAGCTCTGCACAAGAGGCTCCTCCTGTTAGTACCTCCCGGCAGGGCAGCTAGCCGGCCCTGAGCCTGGGGCGAGGATCGTGAGTGGAAATGTTCAGATTGACCGTGAAATGCCACTTCGTGGGTGTGATAAAGCCCATCTTCATCCCAGAAGTGTCTTTGTTATTTGATGTCTTTCTCCCATTCTATCTTTGAAGAGCCCAAAACTACCTTCGCTGGGTCTGTTTCTGGGAAAGGAGACAAGCGGAGCCTCTTTAGAGACGGTTGGGTTTTCTACAGAGCTCCTGGAGGCTTTTGTGTGGATACTTAGATGAGAGCAAAGGGGACAGCAGGCCTAGGGCCTGTTACACCACAGGATGAGTCACAAACCAGAGACAGAATCTGCCTGTGCCGTGACTCTTCACATTAGCATGGGGGCGGGGGGCTGGAGGTAGCTCCAATTCATGTAATGTTGAGATAAAGTTAACATGTGTTGAGAACTCTTTATATTAAATGTCAACAATTATTTTGTAGGGTAAGTACTGTGCTACAGAAAGATTAAAGAACTTCCTAGGGTGGGACACTTGTAAGGGACAGACTGAGGAATCATGTCCAGGGAGTCTGATTCTAGAGCCTTCCACAGTGAAGTAGCATCGGTAATGAGGAGAACAGTCTGAGGTGGGGGAGCGCAGGGGAAGGAGGTGATCCGCTGAGCTTTGCGCTTCACTCTTGGCCTGATGTTGGCAAATGGCGAGCTACAGGCCAGCCAGGCAGATAGGTAGGTGACCCGTGTTCCTCCAGCCACGCCGGAAGGGACCCCAAACCGCTGAACCCGGGGTGTCCAGTTCAAAGTGGAAGGTGGTATTTATCATCCATTTTCCTTAACCAAACTGGTCAGGGTTTGTATCTTCATTAATGGTTACATCAGTCTAACTCCCAAGAAAGGCCAGTACCGTCCAGTGAGGAGATCATTATTGGCCCGGTCTAATTTACAGTTAGTCGTTGCTGTCCCTGTGACAGGATTTAGGATCATTAAAGGAGCACACTGTGGGAGAGCCCATGAGCCCATCCCCAGAAAGATTGAACTTAGTAAGGAAGGCCCACCCAGGATGTGGCAGCACAATTCTGTGGGGTAGGGTCCCCAACTGACTAAGGTGAGAAGTCAGGACAAGCAGAACGCCAGCTTTGTCTCATCCCCTTCCTGACTCTAACTGTCCTTGCTGCTTCCTGTCCCGCCTCTGCCGTGACTGTTCACCATAAGGGACTGTCTCAAACTATGAGTCAGAGTGAACCCTTCCTTACATAGCGTTTGTCAAGTATCTTGTCACACAGCAAGGAGACTGGTAACCGATACACGTCTACAAGTTAGGAATGCAGTCCCCACCTGTCCGGTAGGCACGCCGTTAGTCATGCTGGCACGCCACCACAATGTATGGGCGGTTTGCTTAGCTGTGCTGTGCTGTCCCTGCTACACAGGAGCCAGTCTGGCCATCTCAAGAGTGCCCTAGATGTGTCTGAAGGTTGGCTCCCGAGAAGAACAAGCAGGGTCCGTTTGAATGTCTCAGACAGACTCTGTCATCCACATTCACATGGACGTCGGGCCTGTTCCCAGACACTTCAGGGGTCGATACTCAGTACCACTCATTTGCATGAGGTCTTTTTGGCTTCTTTGCAAACAGGTGTGGAAAGGAGACGCATCTATGACATTGTGAACGTGCTGGAGTCACTGCATCTGGTCAGCCGGGTGGCTAAGAATCAGTACGGTTGGCATGGTCGGCACAGCCTTCCCAAAACCCTGCGGACCCTACAGAGACTGGGAGAGGAGCACAGGTACGAGGAGCAGATGGCCTGCCTACAGCAGAAGGAGCTGGACCTGACGGAGTACAGGGTCGGAGAGCGCAGGAAAGATGGGTCTCCGGACCCCCGAGATCAACAGCTACTTGATTTTTCTGAATCCGACTACCCTTCTTGTGAGTCTGTTTATAAACTCAATAATAACGGCCGAGGGAGGAAGGGAGGGAGGGAAAGATGGTGTGAGGCGTCACTGTGACAGCCCGGGGTGGAGGCGCTCTCTCTCTCTCTCTCTCTCTCTCTCTCTCTCTCTCTCTCTCTCTCTCTCTCTCTCTCCTGAAGGTCAGAGGGCTCCAGGCCTGGCTGCCCGCTCCGCCTCCCATGTGACCTCTCTCCTGGTTAGAATGCACGAGCCGCATCCGACAGCCACAGCCACGTCCTGCTTGCCTTTGAGAAGTCACCCGAAAGACATTATCTTCTCAAAGCCTTTTATTCAGTTGTGGTTAGAGTAGACCACCAGGGAAAGCAGCCTCAGTAGCTGAATCTGTGAAGACAGACAGACAACCCCTCTCTGTCTTGCCTTCGGTAGCATTTAGTTGCTTTTGTTTTGCTTTCTTTTTTTTCTCTTTTCTTTTTTAATATCGTTAGAGATCTTCCTTTCTTTTCCTTTACCCTAACTTAACACGGTCTCTTCTTCTCGCTGTAACCTTGGTGCCCATCTGTCTCGCTTCCTTCCGGTTGGGTGGAGGGCACATGCCAGGCACCTCTGGCTCTCTGCCTTGCAAAATTCGACTCTGAAAGAAGAACAGAATTCCTTAGCTCCCAGCTTCCAGCCTTTTAGCCCCGCCCAAGAGGAAGTTGTTACCGGTATAGCCAGAGGCGACAGACAAGCATCTATCTGCATTCTGTACCTGCCATCCTCAGAAACACAATAATCAGTTTCCTCTGGGGGTAAAGGTGGGCACCTACTCTCTTAGGGTACATTCTAGGCATTGTGATGACAGAAAAAATGAGGTTCTTGGGCTAGGGAGATAGCTAAGGACCCGAATCCAGACCCCCAGGATCCAAATCAAGTAGGGAGCACTCACTGGCCAGTGCCTATCTATGATCCTGGCCCTGAGAGGCAGAAATAAGAGGGTCCCTGCAGCCTGGCGGTGGTGGCCCACGCCTTTAATCCTAGCACTTGCGAGGCAGAGGCAGGCGGATTTCTGAGTTTGAGGCCAGCCTGGTCTACAGAGTGAGTTCCAGGACAGCCAAGGCTACACAGAGAAACCCTGTCTTGGAAAAAAAAAAAAAAAAAAAAAAGAGGGTCCCTGGGTCCCTGGAGCTCTCTGGTTAGCCAATCCAACAGAGTCAGCAAGCTCCCCATTCTGTGAGAGACCCCATCTCAATAAAATAAGATGGATAAGCAATTGAAACAGGACACATTGACCTCCTGACCTCCGGGCTCCTCCTCGTGTGCCTGCGGCCGCCCATACACACAAACGGGGTTCTTCTGAAAGACGAGTCAGTATTCAGAAAACAGCTGAACCCTCGCCCTCTCCTTTCATCTGCCTGCACTGATCTTTTCAAAAAGTTGCTTAAGGGAAACTGACATGTGGCCTCTATCACGTGATGTAAGTATGAAGTGTTACCAGCAGTAGAAAAATCCTCATCTCGGAGTCTGAGCGTGCAATACGCATTTCACAAGATGCACGAAAATCCTTCCGCCTTCTTTACGGGCTTACTTTTGTGATGTGCGTCCAGTGGGCTTCTGCCTATTACTGGATGAGCCTTCCATGTGCTGGTGGGGCGAGATAGCTCTGGAAAAGTGGTAGCGAAGTCTTTCTTGTGGCAAATTCGTGTCATGGTGATTTTTATTTATTTTTTTCCCCTTTTTAGCATCTGCAAACAGTCGAAAAGATAAATCTCTAAGAATTATGAGCCAGAAGTTTGTCATGCTGTTCCTCGTCTCCAAAACCAAGATTGTTACCCTGGATGTAGCTGCCAAAATCCTCATAGAAGAAAGCCAAGATACCCCGGACCACAGTAAATTCAAAAGTAAGAGCCTTCACCTAATCCATGTATCCGTGCAGAAAAAGAAAAAAGAGATGCTGTTTCCGCCTCTGAGATAAATATGTACAGAGAGGGTTTTTATTGATGGTGCTGGTTTTGGACAAATGTATTCCTTATGCTCATAAAAGCCCTCTGTGCTTTAAGAAGTCACTCAATCATCTAATAGAACCCCCACCAGACCCAAGTTAGATGTCCCCCCCCCCAGGTTGCAGTGGACAGGGAGGGAGAACACACCCCCAGAGCGCAGGCCAGGGAGGGTGTGATGGCTGTGCAGTTCTCTATGCTGATGCGACATCCAAGCAGACTGTCTGAGTGTTCTTTCCCCTTTCTTCCCCTCCCCCCTGCCTACTTCTCTGAAGGGTGGAGATGAAAGTTGTCTACAGGTAAGCAGGCAAAGTGCTCAGGTTTGGGGTCCAGGTGGGGACAGGGCTGCTCTCGGTGTCAGACCCACGCACCTTCTTTCCCCTGGGAGCCTCGCTGCAGGGTTCGTGCCCTAGTGACTCCTCCAATTGCCTTTTGTGTTTTTGCTGGAATGATGGTTAAGATAAATTCCAGCCCTGGCAGCAGCCCTGACATCAAGTGGAGGACGTCTGACCCTTTATTCGTTTCTTGAATAGAAAAGTAGGCACATTGTCTTGTCCTGTTTTGTTTTGTTTTGTTCTGTTTTGTCTTTTAAACACACCTCCTCTGTCTTTCCATGTCTCCCCACATGCAATTTCCAACGTTTTTCTAGAATGCGTTCAGATGCTCCTCGAGCCTCTCCCCCTTGGCTAGGGTTTCAGACGAGCAGCTGCTGTCTTTCACATCTGTACCTCATGACCTTGAATCTTGGGCATTCTGTGGACCCAGGAATGTGGCTTTAGTATTTGTCCAGGGAATCGCTGTCAGTTTCACAGGCCAGCTGCCTGTGAGGCAGGTGCCACTACCTCATGCTGGGACACTCAGGACAAGCATATGCTGCCCACATCCCAGAGTTATATTCACTACGCCTTCAGTCACAACCTGTGTCCCCAGTAGTTTTGCCGTAGTGGAGTCCCTGCTTATCAGCAGAGGATGCTTGAGATGGAAAGTTGTGGAAGGGGAAGGACACGTTGTCCTCTCCTCGTCCCTTGTGTCTGCAGAGGCTTCGGGTACATAGATCTTGAGTGATATCAAGACAGAGCCACTAATCTCATACTGCCTGTCCTCTGGAGGTTTATGCGATAGCCAAGGGATGTTCCCTGTCACCTAAATTAAAATGGAAGGGCATTACCCTTGGCATGACCGTAGTTGTGTTTTATATCTTCAAGCAAAGGTACGGCGACTCTATGACATAGCCAACGTTCTGACCAGCCTGACTCTGATAAAGAAAGTTCACGTAACAGAAGAGCGAGGCCGGAAACCAGCCTTCAAATGGATCGGGCCCGTGGACTTCAGCTCCACTGGTAAGGAGATGCGACTTGATAAGGACCTCCGTCTGTTCCTTTTCCTAATTCTACATGTAGACAGCAAAGCTGACCTTTTCCGGTTCTCCATGTCACATGGAACACTAGACTAATGACCTCATTCTTGGAACAGTAATTACTACCCAGAAAACGTCGGTGCGGGTCGCCACATACACATCAGAAAGGAAAATACCAGACACTTAGACCATGGGTTTCTGTGACTGTTAGAGTCTGCCTATTTATGAGGTTTTCATTTTGTTCTGGAACTTTTTCCTGAAAGTGTAGGACTAAAGGTCTAACGTGGCACTTCCAAACCTAGGTTATTTCTACGTATGCAAAATAAACCGTTGTTTTACGGGAAAATCCTAAATACCATTAAAAGGCTACACTCAGCTACTCAAAACTAGCGTGACATAAGGCAGGTAGCTTCTAAATCTAGTGGGAACATAGTGACTGCCTCTTAAGTTATTTAGTTAAAAGGGTAAACACACCTTGAGTCTGCTAAACCATCATCACAGGTATTAATCATGTGTTTATTTCACAGTTAACATCTGGGCAGTCAGGGGCTGGGTCTTCTGTGAAAGGTGCTTTCCATGTGGCTCTCCTGACTGGGCACAAGCCTTTACGATTATTTTTAAATTGCCCATTCAATGTTGGCATTAGTGGCATGAATTTATAAGTAGGACTTATAAAAGGTAGAGCTCGCTGCCTCCCTGATACCATTAGGATCTAGATTTTTTTTTAAAAAAATCACTTAAAATCAAGTGTAACTACTTCACACCCAGTGAGTCTTTACTGTACCACATGCCTTGAGAGATCTAAGCTGTGTGCAGGGCAGTCCATGCCCATGTGACATAAACAGGCTTCATCATTGTCCAGCCTCAGTTGCCTTTAGCTTCTCTTAACCTGTGACGCCTTCTCCTTTGGCATTTAAAATAGCCATGTCTCTGAGATACGGCATTAAGCACCTTCATCCTTATGTGACTATGACAGAGTCTACCTCCCCCCTAAGGTCACTAGACTATATGATCGTATGGGAGCAGTGTTATATTAACTCTGTACCTGGTAGCATCCGGTGGCATAGGAATATGGTGTCTCAGCCTATATCTGCTCAAATACCAACTCCATAATGTTTTCCTGCTCACGTAGAGTAAAGAGCGTCTACGCTGGACAGCTTCAGCTTCGCATTCCTAGATGTGGTTGCACAGGGTTTCTTGTTTCAGCCTCAAGGTCTTTAGTGTCGTGCAGTTACATGCCGGTACTTTTTGTCAGCGCTCTGGTACCTAAAATGGCTCCCTGGAGGGACATCAGCAAGATAGCTGACTGTAGACTCCTGCTGTGTGTGCTTCCTCCCTCAACAAAGACCCAAAGCAAGGGAAAGCAGAGCCAGCGAGCTCCCTGGAATGCAGTGGGTCCCATGGGTACCTATTATCACAAGGTAATACGCACAGCACAGTCTCCCAACCAACCTTGAATCACGGGGCAGCGGTCCTCACCCTTCCTAATGCTGCACCTCACGTTGTGGTGACCCGCCAACCATAAAGTGATGTCCATTGCCACCTCATAACTATAATTTTGCTACTTATACGAATCCTAACGTAGATGTCTGATATGTAGGATATAATTTCCTTGTCGCAAACTGACCCGCAGGGGTTGAGACCCACAAGTTGAGAAATGCTGATCGAGGGAGAATGAGTGTGAGGACCCAGCAGTCTCCACTCACCAGATACCTGAAACCTATCTGTAGCCCTCATGGGTCCTAGGAGAGAGCACACCCGCCATCTTGAAATTCAGTTCACGCAGCCAGGAAGGATGTTGTTCCTAAGAGTTCAGCCAGCTGGGCCTTGTGAACCTGCCACGTATCCCTCCTCATCCTAGGAAGTCCCCTGAGTAGCTCAGTTTACCGAGGTCTGTGTAACCGGTGGCTCTTCCTCACTTCTTACTGATGAAGAACCACCTGACCATTCATGTCAGCCCACCCGAACTACAGGAAGCATCCCAGCAACCAGCTAGTGACTGAGGCCCACAGTGGCCCAGTACCAGGAAATCTCTGGGAAGCTTGACCTATAGAGGCCCCAGTGGGAAGAGTCACCCAACCTTAAAAGCAGCCACCAATCCCCTGAGACTTCTAGAAACCAGTTCTGTGACCTTGCTCTCTCTCCTCTGGCCCCAAGTAGCCACTGGGCAAACTGTTCTCAATCTTTCCTCCCAAGGAAGCTCTAAGGAGCAGACTGATCCCCACCTACCTGTTTTCAGACCAGGAACCTGATAGACAGTTGGCCCTGAGTATGTTAGCTTCCAGAGGGCCTGTGAATTCACCCATGCAACCCTCAGGCACTCCCACATCCCTGACAAGTTCCACTTGTTTGCGGTACTCAAGTATTAGCAGGCGCCTTGCACCGGAGCTTGCTCTCCAGTGCTCATCTGACCCTCGGGGACAGTATTTCCTCTGTGACAGAACAGACGGGCACCCCACATCCAGATACACTGCAGAGCTACCAGCAAACACGCTTCCCCGAGAGAGCCAGCCTCTCAGCTGGCAGTGTGTACCGCGTGCTCTGCAGCATGAACCTCGAAGGCACCCACATATGTTGCAGATGTTGATTACAACTGAAGGCGTTGCATGACTGAAACATCTGCCCGGAGCCTAAGCTAAACAGCCTGTCCGCTTACCGCCGTGGCGCATATTGCCAGGAAAAAGCCTCACTGTAGAAACCACCCTGTAAAACTGGTAGTCGGCGGTTCTGCCAGCTGGAGAGAGAACATACGAGATGCACGTCAACACATGGGACACGTTCTTTAGATGTAGTGGATCCACATAGTAAATTCAGCAACGGGACTCCAAAGAGAAGGAACCTAATTACCTGACAGAATTCAGATAATTCCAAGAAATTTAACGAACTATGAAAGGGTACCGACGATGCAATGGAATTAGGAAATTAGATTATCGTGTGTATCAGAAACTTAGCAAGGAGCGGGAGACCAAGTGAAAAGCCTAAGAGAAATCTGCAAGCCAAATAACAATTTTTTTAAAAAGCCAAGAGGCCCAACAACAGAACAGATCACACCACAAGAATTTCTGAACTTGACATCCTTTGAACAGGACAGGTTAGAAACAAAGGAAAATGAAGAAAAAGGAAAAAAAAAGTCATGCCTTTGGGACTTACTGAGCCAGAAGTGAGCAAGCCTTCATTTGGTGGCAATAGGAAGGGAGGTCCTAGGAATCTGACACCGCTGTAGAAAGTGCAGGGAAGTTCTCACGCCTTGGAGTAGAGAAATCCAATCTTGAGAAGCACTCAGATACACCACCAGAAACGCCTCTCAGGGACGTTATCCTTGGGTCCACACACACAAGGTGTCAGATTGCATTTCCATTGGGCCAGCCCACCTCTCAACTGGGGCCTTGCACCAGGAGAGAATGTAATGATAGAGTCTGAGCCCTAAAAGAGGAAGGAGATGTCCTAAAAGACTAGCGGATAAAAACCGCTTGCCCCTTGTCTGTGAGAACTAGTTGACCTGTCCAGCAGGTCCAGTTATTCCAGGGTCCTGAAGGGGTGCTACCTGAGAGCCAAAGGGGGGGAGAGAAAGGAGACCAGGCAAAGGGGGTTCAATTGTCGAGGTCTCGTTTAATGTTCAACGGGTACACAGGTTTTAAGCTCTCAGAGGAAGAGCTCTTTTCAAGGCAAGAACAAAGGAGGGAGGGGCAATCTTAGCAGTTTCAGTGGGAAGAGATTAAGGGTCCTCTGGTGGAGACATCTGATGTTTGCATAGCCTGGAGCAGTTATCTCAGGACTTCCTTCCACTGGCAATCACGGGAGAGGCTCTTTGTTTTACTCAGGACCTTTGCCCTGTCAGCCCTCTGGGCTGAAGTGAAGATCTCTAATGGCTTCCCACAACTAGTTAGGATACCTACCTCCATAGCAAACACCTTTAACCCCAGCCCCAAGGGATCCAGTGCCTTCCTGTTCCCCACCAGAACAGCCTTGTGAGAAAATCCTCAGGCTGGTGAGGTGACTCGTCAGGTAAAGGTGCTTGCTGCCGTGTGCCTGACAGTATGTGCCTGCGCCCCAGAACTCAAAGAACCAACCAAGATAACTTTGAAATTACTAAACCAGTCTTAACACCAGGAGAGAAAGGATAACGAACGATACCACGATATAAAACATGCTAGCAGGGCAGTTTCCAAAAGAGAGATTCAAACTGTGTCAAGGTAGAAAGCCGAACCTCAAAGAGAAAGAGAGGAAGATCCAGACAGCCAGGGCTATACAGAGAAACCCTGTCTCAAAAAAAAAAAAAAAAAAAAAAAAAAAAACAAATCCAAAAGATAATAATAATCTTTGTGTCACAAATAGTAAAAAAGATGCAATGGATACTTAATCACAAAAGGATCAATTCAACCAGAAATGTCAATGTTCCTGTATACACCCATTGCGACAGTAATCAAGTATAGAAAGCCAACATCATTAGATCTCAAGGGAGAGGTGGGCGGGTGGCACTAAGCCCAGCATTTCAGATGCAGAAACAGGTGATCTCTGAGTTCAGAGCTGCCCTGGTCCGCAGGGTCGCTTTCAGGCCATGACAGACAGACTGCCTTCCAAGAAAGGAATGAAGAGAGGAGACCTCGCTGCTTTCAGCAATGGGTGTGTCAGCCATATCTTAAATATCCACAAAGAATCATTCAAATGAAGCTATACTGTTAGAGTAAAGGGAGAAACCGACACTTACAGAGCTTTTCATCCGGCAGCTAAAGGACACTTGCACATCAACAAGTCTCAACACATTAAATAAATATATATAGTGTCATCTCTCTGACCTCAAAGGAATCAAACTAGAAGTCAACAAAAGAACTTTGTAAGTTGTACAAATACATTGAAATTAAACAAAGCTCCTTTGATATTCCATCAATAAAAGATCAAAGGGGATATTTTAATTTGGGGGGGGTTGGATTTGCTTTTTTCGAGACAGGGTTTCTCTGTGTAGCCCTGGCTGTCCTGGAACTCACTTCGTAGACCAGGCTGGCTTCGAACTCAGAAATCCGCCTGCCTCTGCCTCCCAGAGTGCTGGGATTACAGGTGTGCGCCACCACCACCTAGCCAATTTGTTTTTTAAAAATGGAAATTAAGTACAAGGTAGAAATCTGTGGGATAGAACAGAAGTAACAATATACAATTGGAAGTATATAACAATTAAGCATCTGTATTTAGCAAAAACAGGTTTCAAATAAACAACTGAATGAGGCACGAGAAAGCCAGAGAAGACCTGACCATGGTAGACAGGCTGCTAGCTGCCGTCTTTAATCTCCACCATTCTTGCCCCGCATAGCTCTAGAAGTCGTTAGACCCTCAGGACAGACATAAGCTGAAAAGAATGGAAGCAGCAGTGAAATGTCCGGTCTCCAAAGAGCACAGCTTTGGGTAGAGGGGAAAACCTAGACACCACCAAACCTGTTAGAAGCAGCCAGGGGATTCAGATAGATTTTGCAGAATACAGACCAACGGACAGAGATGAGTTACGTTTGCACACAGCGATAACAAGAAGTCAAGGATGCCTATAAGCAAATTTCACAAAAGGGGGAATGTACGTACAACAAACTGCCAACCTGGTGAAAGGAATTGACCACACCTTCTCAAAACTGTAATCCCAGTACTTGGGAAACAGACAGGTGGGTCTTTGTGAGTTCTAGGCCAGCTTGGTCTGCATGCTGAATTCGAGGCTAGCAAGGCTACACCGACACCAAAAACAAAATGAAGAAATTCTGAGCCAAACCCAGCAAACCAGAAGCATTACAATACTCCACTGCAGGGTACAGACCCAGACAGGATGGTAGTCCTGGACTCCAGAACATGCTAGAACCTAGAGCTACAGCCACCAAACAGGACGACTCTGCTCCTAGTCAGCCCAGCAGAATAGCAGCCTATGAAGTAAGTCCTCTTTACAGCCAACTAAATGGTGCCAAGAAAAATGATATCATTTTCATAAGACTCGGGCACCATCTCTGGACAGTATTTCTATTAGTACAATCCCAAAAGCATAGCCAATAAATAACATTGGAAAATAAGAATATATCAAACTAAAAAAAAAACAAAAAACCTCAATACAGCAAACAGTAAAGAAGCACTCTACAGAATGGGAGGAGATCGTTGTGAGCTATCTGGCAAGGAAATAATTTCCAGACTATAAAATTACAACAGGTCTGGGGGGGATGGGTAAAAACAGTTACAGGTCCAAGTGCCACATGGGAAGTGGAAATCAGAACCACAGGGAAATGTCTTGCTCCAGTTAAATGACTGTTTATCCAAAAGACCCAACACACACTCTGGTTGTGGAGAAAGAGGCCGCCTTATCGCTGCCAGGATTGCAAAGTAGTACAGCCATGTGGGGGGGGGAGCCGGGGGGGGGGGCGATGTGGAGGTTCCTCAGAAATGAGAGCCAAAGCCACCGCGTCCTCCGCCAGACCCAGTGGTAACCATGGGAACGGAGATCAGGGTGGAGAGGAAGTACCTGCACTCAAGGTTGGCACAGCTCTGGACACAACAGCCAAACTGGAATCAACCTGTCATCAGATAAACAGAGAAAATGTAGCCTGTGTGAACAGGAGGCTAGACCACTGTTGAGGCAGTAACATTTAGTCTACAATGCCCTCCACCACCACCATGATACTCTTGTATCACCATGATCCTACTCTTGTGCCTGCCCTGTGTGAGCTACAGGAGCCGCTCCCTTCCCGGCCCTCCCTACTGTTCTGACCTCTCATACCACACCAAGCACTTGGGGGAGCCTTCCCAGGCCCTCTGCATTCTGTCTCCTGGTTTGTCTTCTCCAGCCTTCTGCCTTGTGATCTCCGGCTGCCATAATGCTTTAGTTCTCCCAGCTGCGCCCTCCGCTGGGGGAAATGATCAGTTCTTTCACCCCAACCTAGAAACATCCCCCAGGGCGGTCAGTCAGGGCAGTCAAAGCTCGCTCAAGTTTATTTCTGCTTCAAGGGGTCCTTGTCTTCCCAGATCCTAAGAGCTGCGAGTGTGTCCATTTCTGCTTGGCGTTTTATTAACTTTACCTGTTTGGCAGATACAGTCCCAAGACTGGCTTGACCTCTCTTTTGTTGTTGTTCTTTTTGTTTTATTTTCTGATTTTATAAAAGGAACATTTGGGCTTTTGTTACGGGAAAGTGAAAGCCGTAAAGATTTCTTTTTCATTCCGTGTCAAAGCCGTATGAGGTGGAATTGCATTATCTGACAGCCTGGCTGGATTTTCCAGCAGGTTAAATCAGATTTGTAATTAAAATCGGTATGCTGTGAGCTTCACAAGAAATAAAGTGCCAAGGCGGGAATGAGGATCCAGACCTCGGGGATGGCTGCCCAGGTCACGAAATTTTCCAGCTTGACTTCCCACCGGCACCCTGAAACTTAATGGGGTCTCTCGGCCCAGCCTTCAGCCCTGAGGGCTGCTGGCCTTATTCCTTTGGTCACTTGGTAACCAGGCCTCTGCCTGTGTAAGAAAGAAATGAAAAAGGCACTGTAGGGAATCTGCATCGCCCTGGAGCTTCGGCAAGAGAGGCTGATCTCGATTCATCTTGAAAGTGAATCTCAGAGCATGCGTGCAGAGCATGTTTGGTTTTCCTTTGCTGTTGGACCCTAACTGCGCAGTAAGATGCCAGGCCTGTTCTAATTTGGGCTGAAGAACATCTTGCCCCACTTTGATTGCACTTAGAATAATTTTAGGATACATATGGGTTCACTCTGGTTTTACAGTTAGCTACTTTTCTTTTTCCAGTGCGTGTAAAGAAATTAGATCGCTCATTAGCTTTTTTTTTTAAAACAGGTTAACTCCATTTCAGTTTCAAGTTCAAAGCCGTCTCTCTCTTTTTTAATTTATTTATTTTCCGTTTTACATGCGATGATGTTTTGCCTGCATGAACGTCTGAGGGGGTGTCAGCGGCCCCGAAACTAGAGTTACAGATAGTGGTTGAGCTGCCACGTGGGAACAGAACCTGAGTTCTCTGGAAAAGCAGCCGGTGCTCCTAACCACTGAGCCATCCCTCCAGCCCCCTGGAAGCATCCCTTTAAAGAGATGAAAATGACCTTGGTTGTAGCTGCATAGCAGCACTCCAGCTCTCTCTCTCTCTCTCTCTCTCTCTCTCTCTCTCTCTCTCTCTCTCTCTCTAGATGAAGAACTGTTGGATGTCTCTGCATCCGTCTTACCGGAATTGAAGAAGGAAACATATGGCCAGATCAGAGTGTGTGCAAAAGAGAGGCTGGCGCAGTACAGTTCCTTTAACACGGTTCAGGCGTCGGAGAAGACACAGAGAAAAGTGAGCTCGGAACCCAGCAGCCCACAGGGAGGAAAGCAAGGTATCTGCCCTTGGTTAGCCCTTGGAGTCCATCGGTTGCCATGGAGGGGTAGCCTTGGTGATAGGCAGGCATCTTCAAATGGGCTCTCTAGACCCTGCCTTGTTTTCTTAACCGACAACTTTTCACTTGCCTGAAGTCAAACAATTATTGGCTGCAAAAGACATGCTGACTGCACAGTGTGTGAGCATAGCCCCACGCCTGAAATCGATCCAGTCAGCCTTGATCAATTGGCTTGCTATGCGCAGCCTCCTCGCTATCGCAGATGTTGATGACTTGGGAAACAAGACTTGTTTTGCTTTCTGGCTTTTCCTTAATGAAACCCGGAATCATCATTAACAGCTGACTGCTGGAGATTGCCCTTTTTGAAACAAAACCCGAACAAATTTGAGGTAGCCTTCACAATCCTAAGCTCTGTTGTGTGTGTGTGTGTGTGTGTGTGTGTCCACGCACGTAAGGTTCCTTCTGTATTTGCTAACCTCCACGTTCCCTTCCAGGGTCAGCCTATTCCCTGGAAATTGGAAGTCTGGCAGCCATCTACAAACAGAAAGTAGAAGATACTTCACAGTAAGTAGTCTTCAAGAACCCAGAGCGTGCTCTCTTCAATTTCTTGGTGTTAATTTTGGCCATATTGAAATCGATCCATTGCAAAGTGGATTTTTTTTTAAGCCGTTCTTTTTATGAAGGAGTGACACATCTTTCCCTGTGTGCCCAGCACTGAGGTAATATGGCGCAGATGCCTGAAAACTGCCCCTAAGCTACGGAAGAGAGCAGCTCACGGAGAGGAGCTCAGGGATGCTAACCTTACTTCTTCCTCACCGTAGCTCAGTTATCTAATAAACAGCGGTGTTTTCCAGACGCCTTCATATTTGTTACCCTCTCCACCAGCAGTCTTTTCAGAAGCCGATGTATTTATCCTCATTAAAGAGGGAAGAACCTAGAATCCCGAGTTGTTGAGTCCCAAGTTCATACTGTTCCCACGCAGCAGCTGATGAAGCCCCTCTGAGTTAAATGTGCAATATGATGGCGACGGTATCTTAGTGCGGTGAAGAAGGGATGAGAGAAGGTTTTAACAGCAGGCGTGGGAAGAAATGGACTATGCGGCAGGGCTGAGGAGAGGCACGGAATGCTAATTAGTGTAGCTACCTTTTGTCCAGACGGGAACATCATTAGTAAGGCTAACATTCCTTTACATCAGTCTAGCCTGGGCTCCCCTGTATCCACACTTTCCCCTAACTGGGAACCCAGCCCTTAACAGGCCTGCAGGGGGGCTCGGCTTCATGCCTTTAAGAGGGTGGATTAACCTCTGAGCTTGGCTTGGGCTTTCCTCAGTAATAAACAGGACTGAGAGTAGCTATGGCCATATAGTATTTTACACTTGACGGCCAAATGCTTGGTACTCGTAACCAAGTGCCAGGGAAGAAGCAGCCTCTGTGCTCACACCAGAGCCCCAACATCTCGTGCACATGGACACCGATGGTACTTACCGCATCTTTTTATTTCAGGGGGGAAGCCTTCTTCAGTAAGAGAGCGGTGCCCCCAGCAAGCGTCTCGGACCCCGCCCTCTGCGTGGACTCCGAATACTGCGTCAAGCCTTCAGCCCGGGCCATATTTTCTGTTGCTCAGACAGATTTGCCGGCCTTCCCCACGCAGAATGGTCCAAGCGGACAAGTGGGTGTCCCCGTTCCTTCTGCAGCCTCGGACGCAGAGAGCTTGAAGCCAGCTCTGCTCGCCAGCCAGCCCCTGGTCTACGTGCCCTCCACCCCCCTCTTCATGCTGTATGGGGGTGTGCAGGAGCCCAGGTCAGAGGAGGACAGTTGTGGCTCTGATGTCCCCGCTGACCTGTCAGTGACACCTTCTGCTCAGAAGCGCCTGTGTGAGGAGAGGGATCCTGAGGAGGAGGAGGAGGACGAGCCTGCCATGAAAAGACAAAGTCAGGAATTTGAAGACGGCCCCTTATCCCTAGTTATGCCCAAGGTAAGGGAGTGTGGTGCCATCTCATTCGCTATGAGTTTCATGAAGTCACACGCCCTCAATCGGGAGAATCTGGAATAGGACTATATTTTCACGTGTTCCTCACATATCTCATGAAGCACTAGACTGGCTTTCGCAAAATAATCTCACCATAAAATAATACTAGAAGACTTATAAAATGCCCCCCCCCAAAAATGTATATAGAAGAAAAAACTTGCCTTTTTTCAGTAAGAGTAGCAGCCACTCTTAACGTGTTTGTATATTTCTTCTTAGTCATTGTTTTATGAACTTTAAAAAAAAAAAGAAGAAGAAAAAACAAGTTTGGGCCCTGGAAACAGAGGGGTTCTGTAGCCAGGAATGCGGATGCCTCTGGAGGGCTGGGACTAGACTGGGTCATCTCTCTTTACTGCCCAGAGATCTTAGTTCCTACAGAACAAAAGTTACAAAAGAGACTGAGAGACAACCACTTCCAGTGGGTTTGGGTAGGCCAGGCAGGTGGCATGGAAATTACTCCATTAACTAAGATAATAGTCTCACTGGTTAAAAAAATAATAATTCTGCCTTTCTCTTGCCAAAATGGGTTTTTCTGATTGTTGTTGTTGTTGTTGTTGTTGTTGTTATTGTTGTTGAGACAGGGTTTCTCTGTATAGCCCTGGCTGTCCTGGAGCTCACTCTGTAGACCAGGCTGGCCTCGAACTCAGAAATCCGCCTGCCTCTGCCTCTCTGCCTCTCTGCCTCTCTGCCTCTGCCTCTGCCTCCCAAGTGCTGGCATTAAAGGCGTGCGCCACCACCGCCCTGGTTTTTCTGCTTTTTATATATAGCCCAGCATTTTGGAGCCAGTAATTGATAATGGTAGCAGGAGATACAAGCAGGTTAATCTCAGAGTAACCAGTGTGGATTATGTACACGTGTGAAACTGTCGAAGGACTAACTTACGGGAAGGTAAATCAGATGTCTATTTATAAACTGAAGGAGAAAGAAAGCCGTGCAAGGTCTGACAAGCGCATGCGTCAGACACCAGGCGGCTCTGGGCCAGCCCACATCTCTTAGGAGACCCTAAAACACTGGTCCCCAGCCTTTGTAATGCTATGACCCTTTAATGTTGTGGTGAAACCTCCCGAGTCATAAAATTATTCTTGCTGCTACTTTGTAATGGTAATTTTGCTCCTGTTATGAATTGTTAGGGAATTTTCATTGTTGATGGCCCAGGGGTCAATATAACCCTAGGAGAGAGACTACAGCACCAGCACTCCCTACGGGTTACCAGCTTAGGGGCTTCGCCTTTGTAGTCTGAATGCCATGGCCAAATTGGCATTACCATAATCTCTATGGTGTCTGACTTAGGCGTCATAACCATGCATACACATCCGTTTCTCTACTGTGCCTATATATAGAATCAAAACAACCGAGCCAGTAATACAAATGGCGCACGGCTGTTCTCTTGTCTGTGTGGTAGATAATTTAAGAAAACACTTCTAAAATTGATTACCAGAATACTTACTTGGTTTTTCTACCTTCTGGTTTGGTTGTCCTTAGAAGCCCTCGAGTTCCACGGACCTCACCTGCCCTGTGACCATGGGAAACGGGAGATCTACACCCCTGGAGGACGCCCTTGCTAAAGGTCAGCCCCCTGCAGCAGAAGACATTTCAGGAAAGGCTGTCCCAAACTGCTTCATTGCTTCTGAATGTAGAAATCTGTCAGGAAATCCAGACGCTGAAAAGCCTTCCAACGAAAACGAGACCACCAAAGACCCCTCCCTGCTGCAGTATCTGTATGTGCAGTCTCCCGCAGGTAAGGGCTTCCCAGGGCATGCACATTGTGCACTGGACTTACAGCTTTGCCGGTGTCACCTGACCAGAGAGACAAGTTCCTTGACGTGTTGTGCCTGTCGCACTCCTGGGCTCCTTAAATGAAGGGTGAGACAGCTGGTCTCCATTCACCAACTAGAGAGGAAATAAAATACATGGGGTTTGGGGTGGGGAGTTTGGTTTTCGTTTTTGTTTTCTGTGATTCAAGCTAATCTGACACTAGTTCGGAATGATAGTTTGCGTGTGTTGGTGATCGCACACAGCACAGACAGCCTTCTGGAGGGAAGCAGCTTCAGAAATCTGGTAGCCAATCTTGATTATCAACTTGCCTGCTTCCCTCCAGCTCCTTGCAGGGTTTAAGTCTGGTCTGCCAGGCAAAGGAGATGGTGTTTCTCACATTGTCTGTCAGATCCTCAGCCTGGAGTCTTGAGTCTAGGGACAAGTTGGTGTTAGGATGCTTTAATCAGTTAGCACAGACCCAGCCAGTGCTGAATTGAACTTAAGAGTGCACAATACAGGATTTGGTTGGTTGCTTGGTTGCTTGGTTGCTTGGTTGTTGGTTTCCTTGGCTTTTTTATTATTTCTTAGCCATAAACCATTATTCTACAATCTAACACGTGGACTCCTCAAAATGTTTACAAGGCAGACAACTTAGTAAATAGGGTTACAAAATAACAGTCATGGTAAGGTTAAAGTAGAGAGTACATTTTTAGTTATTCACACTAATAAAAAGACCCAGTAGCAAGTTTAAAGTGTCCCCATGCTTTCAAAGCTCTGAACTAAGCATGGTGGTAAGACCTGCAACGGACTGTCCCCAAGCCGTCTGTGTGTGTGGGCGGCACGCAGAGGACAACCTCAAATGTCACCTCAGATTCCATTCTTTGGACACCACCACTTTTTTTTTCTTTTAGCCAAACTCTTTTGGGAATAGAACTTACCAAGTAGGCTATGCTGGTTGTCCACTGAACCCCAGTGTCCCCCTGTCTCCACCTCCTTGGCCCTGGGATTGCTAGTGTGCACCAGCATGCCTGGTTTTCTGTGGGTGTTTGTCGTTTTTTGTTTACAGAGCTCAGCTTCAGGTCTTCATGCTTGAGGGAAGCACTCTCTCAAGTGAACCAGAATCGGTACTTCTCAGTATTGACAGAGTATTAATACTGCTGTGATCGTTGAGGAAAATGTAAAGTTTTAGTTAAAAAGTTTATAATAGAAATAGGGTTTCTCCGCTAACATTTCGTTTTGCCCTTCATTTTGGATTCAATGCAATTCCTACTGAGAACCTCAACAGGAGGATGGAGAGATGGTTCAGTGAGGACCTCAGTTCAAATCCCCTGAGCCCACAGAAAACTAGGCACACTGGTGCATGTGTCCATAGTCCCTGCGCCCCTCTGGGGAAATGGGAAGCTCTTGGGCCAGCTAGCCTGGTTTGTGCCGCAGAGAACAAGAGCCCCTGCCTCCCAGTGGAAAGTGAGGACACAACACTGAGTGTTCCCACTGCGTCCGTGTGTCTACATTCACACATGGATGCACACAGCCACAGAGAAAAATAAAACAGAATCCTCCATAGGCATTGACCACAAGGCCTGCATGTAGCCAGGTAGTGGCAGCATAATCTTTAATCCTTGGGAGGCAGAGACAGGCAGATCTCTGAGTTCAAGGCCAACCTTAACCAAGGTTTTATTGCTGTGAAGAGACAATATAACCATGACAACTCTTATTAAAAAAAAGAAAAACATAATTTGGGGCTGGCTTACAGTTTCAGAGGTTCAGTCCATTAGCATGGCGGGAAGCTGGCAGTGTGCAGGCAGCAGGAGACTGTTATACTCAGCGCAGCTCGATGGGAGGAGACCTCAAAGTGACACACCAGACCCCACAGTGACACACTTCCAACAACAAGGCCACGCCTCCTAATAGTGCCACTCCCTGTGAAACAAGCATTCAAACACAAGATTCTCTGTGGGCCAAATCTGTTTAAACCACCACACTGGTCTACAGAGTGAGTCCCAGGACAGCCAGGACTACTCGGGGAAGCCCTGTCTCAAACAAAGACCCTGCAGGGGAATGTGGACGCGAAGTCTTGAGAGCTGTGACTGCGGATGGAACCCTGTACCATGATTCCTCACTTTGTTTTCCTTCTCTTCCAGGGTTAAATGGTTTTAACATGCTTTTACCGGGCGCTCAGAGCCCCCATGCCGTGGCACCCTCCCCGGCTCAGCTGCCGTCCTTCGGTGTCCCCTGCATGTTCCTGCCATCTACAGGCCTGGGCCCCTTTCCGGTTCTCTATTCTCCCGCTATCCCCGGGCCCATTTCGTCAGCCCCCGGCGCCCTCCCAAACCCCGGACCCATGAACTTTGGCTTGTCCACGCTGGGGTCTGCCTCTCACCTGCTCCTCAGCCCGGCAGCCATGGTCAGCCCAAAGTCGTCAACCCTCCCTTGTGCAGATCCTCAGCTTCGAGGTCAGCCCTCACTCAACCTGAGTCCGGTGATGCCAGGCTCCCACGGCGTCATCCACCCCGAGTCCCCCGGTTACGTGAGACATCCGGTATCGCTGGTAAAGGCAGAGCAGGTGAGACCCAAGGCTCCGTTGTTCCGTACTGGGGTGCGCCTGCATACAGCTAGCTTTCCTCTCGGCCACCTGACTACTACAGAGAGGTGTCACTTCAGGTTCTACCTGGTTTTCTGTGTGAACCCATTGTTAACTGTTTATTCCACAAAGCACTGGGCTCCAGAACAAGAGAAGTCATGCTTTCGGACAAATCTTTTCAATGTCACCCGGTGTCCCAACAGTAGACTGAACCTTTTGGGGCCTGGTTAGAGGAGGTCTTCATACTTGGACTGCCTCTCTGGTGTTCATCTCTTTAGGCTGTTTATGGAGACGGAGTCCACTCTGTGGCGTTCTTCTTGGCACCCACCATTTCTTAAAACATACCACCTGGGAGCTGAGGTTACACTACACACACTCTCATAAAACACACACACACACAACTGGGGCCCACATAATCGCTTCTGCACTCTGTGGGATTCTTGTTATAGTCCTGTCAGTAAAAGTCTGTTAAAAATTCTTATAAGACAGCGTTCACAGTCACAGTTAATATATATACCCCCAAAAACATCATTCGGTTTGGTTGGAACTCTTCAGTCAAGTTATTCAGAGCCTCTGAAGTTTGCTACCTATTTAAATATATTCATTTTTAGACCCGATTTGGTTTTGTTTTGGTTTCGCAGTGCTGGGAATCGAACCTAGGGCCCGCAGAAGCTAGGCAAATGGCCTAGCTTGTATTGTCCCGTTTGTATCAGGCAGCCCCCTCCTGGGCATGGGCTGCTCCAATATGGTCAGCATAGCTGATGTCACGTTGAAGAAGGCGGCCTTTCTCTTCCCCAGCCCAGTCAACCGCCAGTAGCTCCTCAGGCGGAGGTGGGACGTTGGGCCCACCTTCCATCCCTGCTGGGTTGTTTATTTCTTTTTTTAATTTTTGAAATTAAATTATAATTACATCATTTACCATCTGATCTTTCCTCCCTCCAACCCTTCTCGTATACACACATGCACACACACAGGGCTGACCAGTTTAGAAGCTCTTCCCTGGGGCAGACTATTAACACTCTCAGCCTCTGTAGTCCCCCAGAGTTCTATGCCTAGTTGAGCCCCCGTGAGATAGATCTTTGTCTGGCCTGAGTTTGCACACTTTGTGAATACTGTCACGGCATGGACACCTGTCCTGTCAGTACGATGCCTTTTGATTGCTAGTTACAAGCACGGTCCAGGCAGTGTAGGAGTCCGAGCCTTAGCAGCATCCTGCTCCCTTCCATTTCAGGGCACATAATGAAGGTGGATGTTGGCAGAAAGGACCACAAACACGTTTGCTTTGCATCTCCAAAATAATGGAATCTGCTCATGTAATTCTAGCCCGGTGAAGTTGATATTCATCCTTAATGGGGATGCATAAAATGAGGGACACCGAGGTGACTTGTCCAGTATCACAGAGCTAGTGATGGCAGAGGCCGTGGCCCTGGCCTCTAGACCTCGGCCACATCTGTAGCATGTTCTGTTAGGGTGCTTGTCTGTACCGGAGACACTCAGCATTGTGCTGAGGGGTGGCTGAGGAGGGCAGGTGAGGGACGGGCAACTCAGTGACGCCAGCAGGAAAAGATCTCCATCTTGGAGTGCAAAACATCATTTCCCTTCTGCTTCTCTGTTTAGTCCCCTGCACCAGCGACTCCCAAGAGCATCCAACGGAGACATCGGGAGACGTTCTTCAAGACTCCCGGCAGCCTTGGCGACGCTGTCTTTAGAAGAAGAGAAAGGAGCCAATCACGAAACACTAGCTCAGCCCAGAGGAGACTGGAAATCTCTAGCAGCGGGCCTGACTAGCCGGGTGCTTCAGCGGGTGGGGTGGCTTCAGTACCTCAACGTCCCTGTGTCCCAGACAAATGTCCTAAGTGGAACACGGGCCACCCTGGTCCCCGGCTTGTGACGCTCTCCCAATCGATCCACTGGTTCTGCTAACTTCCTGACATCATGAGTCATCCATTTTCCTGGAAGTAATTATTACTGATTATGCATTTAATACCACCTAGCATCCAGGCTGTGCGTGGTGCCGCCGCGGTATCACTATGTGACCGCTGTGGTTTTTCTGAAGGGGGGTTGCCTAGCACTTAACCAGGGTAAGTGTTGGCGATGTGCCTTTCCACCTGCCCTGAGCAAGTCTGCAGTAAGAACTGTCTCTGCAGCCTAAACACGCTACTGCTTCCTTAGGCTCCAGGAAGCCACCTTCAGTGAGGAATCCTACGGTATTATTTATTTTGTTCCTGAAGCGGGACATTATACTGCACAAAGTTTACAACACCATCCTAACATTTTCAGGGTATCTCGACTTGAATGTTTATACTTTTTTTTTTGTTGTTATGATTTGCCCTGCACTTATTCTACAACTTATTAATAATGTGGATAAATGTATATACGTGATAAATGTCAAGACCAAAATAACTGTGAATGCCACACCTAGCCAGTAATGAACTGTGCTGACCCCTCTGGAGTTGTGGGAACGAAAACTGAAGTCTCTGTTCCTCACGGCTGCTCCTCCAGCAGCGATAAACAGTGACCTCTCACTGTTTGTTTAAAACAAAACAAATCCTCCTGGGCTCCGCTCCCTTCACTCCGTGCCCGAGTATCCTAATTTAAATGTCCACTGTAGGGGGCCGGGGTGTGTGCCTTCTCTCGGTAGCCATTTATAAAAAGACAAATCAGGACGACAGAGAACAGAATGGAGACCGTCAGAACCTTCATAAGCGTTTTGATTGAATTATGATGCGCAATGACAGGGAGACAATAGTAGACAATTTTTTCTTCTTTTTTTTTTTTTTTTTTTTTTTTTTTTACATATTTTCCTTGTGTTTGGGAGAGAAGAGGGAGACGGGCATTCTGTCCATATCCGAGTGTTCATTCATCTGTTCCGCGGTCCTCCCAAAAGCAGTACAGTGAGGGGGGGCGGGGGTTAGCTGATCTGACAGACAGTTCTGGAAACTGCACGTGACCCTTTGTAAACCATGTTGCTTTAAGGTTCTCTGTTCTACACTGATGTTACCACACACTTGTCTCTTCAAAGTAAGCCCTTTTCTACTTCCTTTCCTCTTCTTTCACTGTTTCTATTTAAACTTCTTAGAATTGGAGTCTTTGATATAAGGCTGTTTTCCTCTGTATTTTTGTCCCCTTCGAAAATACTTTATAAAAGGATAAAAAAATATTAATTTAAGAGACTCTGGGAGTCTGATCAGAGTAGCTTTATATTGACTACAGGATACTTTTAGCCTTACTACCCCCCAACACTACCTTTGGGAAACTTGAGAGAGTGGTAGCCTGTTTTAACACATTCGCTACTTAATCAAATTCTTGATCAACACTAAGCTTATAAAGTTGCAAAAAGATCAACAAAAAGGGAAGCTATCTTCCCTTTTTAAATTTTTGTCTTCTTGAGTCAGGTAAAAACTGCATGGTGTCTGTGACCCTGGAGCCACACTGCTGGTTCCTTGCTGGAGCATGAAAGTCACCCCTTTCCAGTAGGATCGGACGTGCAGTGAGCGCGTCTGCTATGCACTGCTTGCTTTTAAGATTCGTCACTCGTAGGAACGAATGTCCACAGAGCATTTCCATCCAAGAAATCCACACTTTGATACAAACAGACCTTTTTTTTTCCTTCTCTCGCTCCTGGATAGCCTTCATTTATTTTACCCTTTTTTGCCACTCTTATCCTCATTCTTAATCATTCTGTTTGTGAGTTGACCACATTAACCTCAGAGAATGTATGATTCTTGGGGAGGCGTCAAGCAGTTCCATCCACGGACAACGAAAGTGACTTCCGTATCAGGGCCCCGCTGGTGTGGCTTCTGGCTCTCCCGGAAATCAGGTCTCTGAAGCTGTACAGCTAGACCCAAATGCCTGAGACGGAGAGGCTATGGCTTCTCGGTAGTGCAAGAAAAAAATAACTGTCCATGGGGAGCATGAGTCGGCACCGAGGGGGCGTGCTCCCTCAAACCCTGCCATCCGGGGTTTCCAAAACCCTTGCATTCTGGTACAAGAGTTGGGGGTATGACTTATACTTGAACCTACCTACTAAGTTTACATTGTTCAACGTAAGGTGCTATTTCTGTTCCTAAGTAACTGTAATGTAAAGCTGCTTCCTGCTTATCCCGTTGCACTGTTAGGCTCACACGTAGGTGTTAATTTCATTGCTGCTTGCCGCTTCCTTGTCATGGGTTTGGCTCTGTTCTTTCCTGGTGGCTGGATTGTCTGTAGTCATCTACTTGTCCCTCTACTACATGTAAACCAGTGTTGCCTTTTAGAGAAATACTAAGCTTTATAAAGTAGCAACGAAAATAAATGCATTTAGTAAGTTGTGAATATTATATTACTTTTAAAACATTTTCTGTGTGTGTGTGTGTTGTGTGGTGTGGTGGCATGTGGGTGGAGGTGAGTTAGGTGATAACTTACTGGAGTCAGTTCGCCCTAAATTTTGAGTCCCAGGGATCATCAAATCCATTGATCAGCTGATCAGCGGCAAGCATCTTTGCCTGCTGAGGTTTCACAGCCCCTGGTTCTGTTCTCTTTGCTGTAGTTTATTGTAAGACTGCTAACAGCAGCAATGACAGCCATGAATGCGTGAATCTTTTTACTGATTCTTACTGAACCTGTAGTTCTCACAGGCATGCGCGCACACACGCACACACACACACACACGCAAACACACACAGCATAGCCAAGGGAGGGAAAGGCGCACTAAAGCATGCTCTTGGCCTTGTGTCTGAAATCCATCTGGAAGTGTGGAGCTTCCAGAGGAGACTCAAAGTCAGAGTCAAGAGGTGAGACCGCCTTCCCAGCTCCTGGTATTCATAAGGTTAAAAGGTTTCTCAGTATAGGACACGCTCCCTTCTATTCACACCAAAGCACCCCAACCAAGTTCCACCAGAGAAAAAAATGGAACTGTTTGGAACTACTTCTACTCCGGTTTCTTAGGAAGTCTCTCCTCCGTTCTTATAAATCCAGACTGGTGTGTCACCGCCTGTGCCCTGCACTACTTGCTGCCCGACCCTACCTGCCCTTGCGGGTTGGAGGTGAGGTGGCACTGAATCAATGACACAGACTCCTCCCTCCTCCGGGAGCAGGTGAGCGACACCACTGCTGCGAGCTCCCTTAGTGCTCTCCACCCAGGCCCCATTTGGTCCCAAGAAAGCGTCTCTTCTAAACAGCAGTTCCCGCTTGGCTGGCATGGCCTGCACCAGCAAGCCTTGCTCTCTCAGGCAGTCCTCAATTGGGTCCTCCTGCAGAAGCCGCTTAGGGGCCCACGTACAGCGTTTACATAAAGGCGGCCTGCTGTTCCTGCTATGCATCTTCTATAGTTTAAATATAGGTTCCCCTCTTTCACGGGGCTCAGATGGAGCGCTACAGGCAGTGGATGATAACTGAGAGGGAGAATCTTCTAATTGGTATCCAGTACCAAGCGGTCAGCCCTGAAACATACATATGAACACTTACATAACAGTAATAAAAGAAAAGGGGGCGTGGATTTGAGAGGGAGAGACGGAGGGGGCCTGGGAGGGGTTGGAGAAGAAGAGAGAGGGATGTTGGAAATATATTCTAATTTAAATTAAATTAAATTAAAAATACATATAGTTTTCTCCATGGTTCACGTGTTCTTACCTTGATGCCAGGGGCGACACCATTGGTGCCACCTGTGGAAGGTATGGCCTAGGGGAGCACCTTGTGCCACTGCAGGGGTAATAAGCCCCTGGCTACCACTTCTCCCTCTCTGCCCTGTTGCTGGCATTTTGACCTTTCATTTCGACATATTCCCACCATCCCCATCTGCCACCCCTACCAAAGGTGACCCAGTGTCGGCGGCGGCGTGCCTTTGAATCTGTAAAACTATGAGCTCAATAAACTTCTTGCAACTCTAAGTTAGCTACCTCCCATATTTTACCACAGTAATGAACAGCCAACTGAAACATCACTCACCTTGGGCCAGTTGGGTCTAGACAAGGTCATCTCTTCTATTAAATAAAACTATCCATGAGACAGGAGCGTATAGGCTCTATAAAGGAACATGGGTCCCGGAACATAACTCAGGCTTAGTTAAAATGGAAAATGCATCGAGGAGGTGGTGGCACATGCCTTTAATCCCAGGATTCTGGGAAACAGAGGCAGGTGGATCTCCGAATACAAGGCCAGGTGGCGCTACAGAGCATGTTCCAGGACAGCCAAGGCTACACAGAGAAACACAGTCTCCAAAAACCAAAAACCAAACCAAACAAAAGAAAAATTTTAGAAACTTGAGGCTGGCTAGCAACAGAAATTTCACTCCCCTCTCCTCCCTTTCCTGAAGTGACAGGATAACCAAACCACAAGAAAGGATAAATAGGCTGTTAGTCTCTGTGGTAGTTTGAATATGCTTAGTCCAGGGAGTGGCCCTATTTGGAGGTATGACCTTGTTGTGGTAGGTGTGTCAATATGGATGTGGGCTTTAAGACCCTCCTCCTCAGGAGGCCCTTGGGTCTGAGGGTGTTTGATGCTCCAGTGTAGGGGAATGCCAGGGTAGGAAGACAGACAGGAGGGGACGGGGGTGGGGGGGGGGGGCGGGGGGGGGGGGAGCATCCTTATAGAGGCAGGGGGAGGAGGGATAGGATAGAGGGTTTCCTAAGTAGAGACCAACCTGGAAAGGGGAAAACATTTGAAATGTAAATGAATAAAATATCCAGGGCTGGAGAGATGGCTCAGTGGTTAAGAGCACTGACTGCTCTTCCAGAGGTCCTGAGTTCGATTCCCAGTAACCATATGGTGGCTCATAACCATCTATAATGGGATCTGATGCCCTCTTCTGGTGTGTCTGAAGAGCATGACTGTGTATTCACATAAATAAATAAAAAAACATCTTAAAAGAAAAACAAAAGAAAATATCCAATTAATTAAATAAATAAATAAATAAAATAGGGAAAGGAAGGAAAGAAAGAAAGAAAGAAAGAAAGAAAGAAAGAAAGAAAGAAAGAAAGAAAGAAAGAAAAAGACCCTCCTCCTCACTGCCTGGAAGCCAGTATTCTGCTAGCAGCCTTCAGATGAAGATGGAGAACTCTCAGCTCCTCTTGCACCATGCCTGCCTGGATGCTGCCATGCTCCCACCTTGATGATACTGTACTGAACCTCTGAACCTGTAAGCCAGCCCCAATTAAATGCTGTCCTTTAAAGGGTTGCCTTGGTCATGGTGTCTGCTCGCAGCAGCAGAACCCTAGCCAAGCAGTCTCTAACCTTACGAACTGCCATTGACCAAGACATTCCCTTTTTCTCTGGTCCCTGTTTTCCTTTAGACATCACTGTGATTTCTTGGATGCCATGACCAACTCTGTGGGATACCCACAGGCCTTCCTCGTCCCGGGCTCAGCACATCCCCGGACTTCTGTCTCCCAGTCATGTCACCAGCACAGCATTCCCTGAGGAAAACTGAGGCTTCGCCCATAGCCCAGGGAGCCCAGGCTGGGGATCCACCTCTGGTTTTCTCCAGCCACAAAATAATTTCAGGTAAGAAGACCCAGCATCCCACGACCTGCCAAGTCTGCCCCTTGGAGCAATAAAGCTTCAACTGGATATGCAGAAGCAGTTGGCATCTTCACCCTACAAAGCCATCTTTGGTAAATGATTCAGTCATTTCGAGAGCACACATCTCAGAAGCATACGCAAGCTAATATATAAAGATGTTTCTTTGTGAACCCATGAGGACAAAATTCCAAGTTTCAACAACATAAGTTGGATCTGTTCACCTAATGCACTACTACTGAATAAATAAAATATCTAGGTATGTGCACAGCAATGCACACACATCTGAAGATAATGGTGAGTGGGAACGGAAATGACACACAGATTAGATTTTACAATATTTCAAATGTAAAGCGCTTTTGCAGCAAATATACAAAAGGATACGGCATGCTCGTGTGTGTGTGTGTGTGTGTGTGTGTGTGTATGTGTGTGTCTGTGGGTGTGTGTGTGTGTCTGTGGGTATGTGTGTGTATGTCTGTGGGTATGTGTGTGTGTCTGTGTGTATGTGTATGTGTGTGTCTGTGCGTGTGTGTGTGTGTGTGTGTATGTCTGTGTGTGTGTGTGTGTGTGTCTGTGTGTGTCTGTGTGTGTGTGTCTGTGTGAGATGGGACCATCGGTTTTGGTTATCAGGTTGGCCCAAGTATCTGCTGCAGCTCCCTGGGGGAAGTTTGTACATCCTCAGACACTGAGTTCTAAGAGGCCACAACTTACTTGCTCCCCAGATATATGGCGGGGGGGGGGGGGGGGAGTGATGTGTGTTCCTTTGAGTAGAAGCTGTGAGGGACGGCTCATGGTTTTCTAGCTTAGCCAGATTTAGTCCGATTTTCAACCTTAGCCAGGAAACCAGCTGTCCCAGACCAGGTCATTCGGCCATGCACGGTCTGGAACCAGCCTGAGGGAGCCTGCAGGTGAGCAGACAGAAAACACACTTTCAAGCTTTTGAGACTGGGGGTTGCCTGCGACCTCGAATTTATGGCTAAGCTGGCTGACACAATTTTGAAGCATAATGGGAAACGCAGCATCTAACATTGCACAATTGCTGTGATTTTCTTAGGAAATTGAAGTTTTTGAAATGGCCGTGAATCTCCCAACATCTTTTTTTTTAAATTTGTAAGACATTAAAAGTAAAGAACTCAGTAAATTCAACATTGGAAATGTGTGTGTGTGTGTGTGTGTGTGTGTGTGTGTGTGTACATATGGTATATTCACATATGAGGTACATAGGACTGAGGCTGCATAGACACTTCCTTGGGGTCTCTCACTGAACCTGGATCTAGGCTGGTAGCCAGTAGGCTCCAGAGAACCTTCCGCCTCTGTCCCGCACAGCACTCAAGTTACAGGAGGCACAGCCACACCGTGAATGCGGGACTCGAACTCAGGTCCTCACACTTGCACAAGATCTGCACCATCTTCTCAGCCCCCGATACTAGAAATAGAATCGTGTCCCTCCCACCTCCTGGAGAGCTTCAGCACAGCCCGTCTTTGCAGGTGAGTCAGTGACTTTGCCTGGTGTGAGGTCACTTCTGAAAGGACTGCAAATATATAAATCATTTTCTTTATAACCTCAAATTGCATTTGTATTTATAATTTCTGGTGAGCTGCTGTCTGCCTGTCCTTCCTCTACTATCTCTAAGCCCTTTCTCCTCCACAAAAGCACAGACCACCTCTACTGTGCTGAAGGTGATAAGCGTGGGGGACCACAGGGACCCCGGTAATAGAGAAAATTATTAAAAGTACAAAGTCCTTTGGGGTAAGAAACCAAAAATCATCTTTTCAAGCTGGGCTAACACTGCCTCATAAAGTGTCTTACATTCCCACCACTCATTTCTGAGGTTGATACTTCTTGAGGCTTGTACAAAGGAAATTTAATATATAGGAAAGTTGTCGCGGCAATGCGGGTTCCTGTCATGTGGCAATAACAAGCGTATGTCGTGGGTAAGTAATGTGATTAAAATCTCAAAATAGCTGGGCAGTGGTGGTGCACACCTGTAATCCCAGCACTTGGAGGGGCAGAGGCAGGTAGATTTCTGAGTTCGAGGCCAGCCTGGTCTACAGAGTGAGCTCCAGGACAGCCAGGGCTACTGGGGGGAGGATGGGGGGGTGTAATCTCAAAGTAGAACGTTTGTCTTGAGTGTTTACTATTGATCAAATTTTTTAAATTTTGAGTTTGAGTTTTCAATGAACAATAAAAATATACATAACTAAAGCCCCTTTGTTGAGGACAAAAAAAATGTAATTTAGTTGTTTTGTTAGAGAAATCTACACATAGATGTTTACAAACACACCATTATGTGTATAGCACCAGACACTTGACTTGAAACGGTGCTGTATAAAACATGAGAATGTAGTCTGTTGGGGAACTGAGGTTCGTGCACAGGCTCAAGGAAGAAAGAGACATAGATGAAGATTACTCGTCTAAAAACGCTTGCTGTGCGCTTTTAAAATAGTAGATGTATGTCAACTCGCGCTGTCTGCACTGCGTCGTATATATGAAAAGGATCATGTAGTTTTCATATATTAATATCACAAACCACAAGAGCATCGTCCTTATGAGAACCTTTCAGATTTACCCTTAAGGGAATGAAGCAATCATTCCGGAAGAACAGGATCCGCCCCCTCCTAGTCCCCGCGGGTTCCCAGTACTGTCCACAAGGTGGCGGTAGCGTCCGCACAGCGGGACACATCGCCAAAGCCAGATGTTTGCAAACCATTTCCCTTGCAACCAATACGTTAAACAAACATTTTATGTCGCCCTTGAATTATGATGACACATCTAGAATGAATAACGGCCGAATCCCAAAGTATCTTATCAAATTTTCCTGTCCTGTGACAAACTAATTCTATAAATGCCAGGGTTTTCTCACCCACCTGGGTTAAATCTGGATGCTAAATTCATTCTTTTAAATATACCTCTCTGCCTTTCTCTTCCCCAGTGTTTACACACTTGGCCCACTCCCCAACTCCAGTTGCTAGGCAACTAAAAGAGCTTTGTTTTCCTTAAACATCAGTGTTTAACAGCCCTTATTTTCTCTAACCAGAACATGGCTGCAACCCAGAGTCCACCTCCTCCTTGTAAAATCCCAGAGCAGAACATGTATGACCTAGGCTAGTAGCATGGTAAATCCCATCACAATGGATCAATGCAGGAAAAGGAACCCCAGAGCGCAGGCGTCACTCCTACGGCTTACATGAGCAACGTGCTAGGGTCACATTTTGCCTAAACAAGATCGCAATTTTATTGAGCACGTATTACATGCAAGGCACTCCACTAAGTGTATATTTTTCTAATATTAAGAACATTATTTACCTCTGCACTCTAATTTCTGAAGGCTTTTTTACCCAGCAGAGAACATTACTGCATCAAAGGCATTGTACTTTGAGAAAGGAAAATGGAACAACCCAGCCATTGGCACACACGGCCATCTTAGACGTAAGCAGGAACACATACATATACTTCTTTAAAGTGGAGTCTCCGCACTGTGCAGCTTACGCTGGCGTCGAGTTCCTGATCTTTCTGCCTCTACTTCCCAAATGTTGAGTTAGATATCCATGTAGCTAGGCATGGAGGCATTATTTTCTGAAATTTCTTTTATTTTTATTTTATGCGTATGTTTTGCTTGAATGTATGCCTGCACACTGTGTGTGTTTGTGTGTATGTGTGTATGTGTGTGTGTATGGTGTCCAAGGAGGCCAAAAGAAGGCATAGATCTCCTAAGAATGGAGTTACAGGTGGTTGTAGGGTACCACATAGGTCCTCTGAAAGGCAGTAGTGGCGCACACCTTTAATCCCAGTTCTTGGGAGGCAAAGGCAGGCAGATTTCTGAGTTCGAGGCCAGCTTGGTCTACAGAGTAAGTTCCAGGACAGCCAGGGCTATACAGAGAAATCCTGTCTCCAAAAACCAAATCCAAAAAGAAAAAAAGAAAGAAAGAAAGAAAGAAAGAAAGAAAGAAAGAAAGAAAGAAAGAAAGAAAGAAAGAAAGAAAGAAAGAAAGAAAGGAAGGAAGGAAGGAAGGAAGGAAGGAAGGAAGGAAGGAAGGAAGGAAGGAAGGAAGAAGAAAGAAAGAAGGGAGGGAGGGAGGGAAGGAGGGAGGGAGGGAAGAAAGAAAAGAAAAAAAAAAGAAAAGAAAAGAAAAGAAAAGAAAGAAAATCAGGGAGTTGCAGAAGTATATTACCATAGTAACATTAACATCAATACAGCAGCACATGGCTTCTTGCTCACACTGGATTCAGACAGAATGTTTCAGAAACTACCATTGTTCTAAGTCACTGTGCAACATGTGAGAGAATTTCTACACTAAAACTGGCAGGCCCCCTGGGAGCATGGAGTGAGTATTTGCATCTCCTCCAGGAATGAACCGAGGGCCTGAGGGTTCGTTTAGTACAACCTGGGAAGGTAGACCCCTTATTTAGACCTTTAAGGGGAGGGTGGTTGTTGTTGTTGTTGTTTTTAAGATTTATTTCTTTATGTATCTGAGTACACCGTCGCTGTCTTCAGACACACCAGAAGAGGGCACCGGATCCCACTACAGATAGCTGTGAGCTACCATGCGGTTGCTGGGAATTGAACTCAGGTCCTCCGGAAGAGCAGTGAGTGCTCTTAACCACTGATCCTTCTCTCCAGCCCTGGCCCTTGAGTTTTGCCTGTTAGAGAGAAGATAAATGGTCTGTCTCATCCTTATGGGCATGATTTGAAAATTAGCGTTGTGTATTAATTAGAGAGTTATCGTCTTACAGTGACTGTACCCCAAATGCTTTCAACTCAGTGACCCTGCACCCCTCTCTCAGAATGACGGGTTAATGACAGCTCTACCAACTGCAGCACACGCCGTTCAGGGTTACCCAAGGAATCCTCCTCACCCAGGTAAGCTAGAAGCAGGAAAGGCCTTGGGGAGAATCCTGGGCAGGCTGTTTAAAGTCAGGCCTAGAGGGGGACATTTTGCCTTACCCAACCCTTAACAGACAAAAGCTCCGACAAACAAATATGACCACCTCCAAACAATGACACAAGTGCTTGGCATTCAGTTGGCTTAAGGTTAAACACTGCACACAGTTGGCTTGGGATAAACCAGCCATCTGTCCTAAGCAACTCTGTATAGTAATTCATTTAAACCCGGCAACAACCCTACAAAGGTGGTACCATTATCCCTCCATGTAGATAGAACCCAGACAAGTGATAAACCCAGGGTCACCCAGATTCAAGTGGGTTTCAACACAGTCTGATAGAAATGCTCATACACACACTGTGGGATCTGACCTTGAATGTGGGAGAGAGGAAAATATAGCCAAGGAATCTGCAGCACTAGATATCCTCAGTAATCCAGTACAGGACTAGTTAGAGGCTAAGGGAACGCCAGACCCTGCTGCACAGTTCCCAGAGGTCTGTGGACAGTTGTCTTAACCTTATATCTCTTAAATCTTCATTTGTAAAACTGAGATGATAATTCTATGTATGTGGAAAAGATGGGGTGTGCAAAAAATTCCTATAGGCTTAAACTGTCTGAGCCCCGAAACCTGTACCTCAAGTCATTCTGACGGGATCTGCGCTTGGGCAGCTTCGGTGAACTGAACTGTGTCTCATGTCTGTGCAAAACTGGGGCACGCTCCTGGCACAGGACTGACTGGCCCGGGTGTCACCTCTTGTCACCTGTTGCTGACACTGATGGGGTCAAAGGAAGGGATCTCAGCTCTCACTTGATACTTCAGATGATGGGACACAGCCCGCAGCGACAGTGGGGCTGATCAGCGTTCCAGGGGCTGCTTGAGGATCTGCAGCACGTGGAAGACAAGAAGTCGGTGAGCGGCATTGCAAATCCGCAGAAGGACCAACCTGAACTCTCATGGTCAGAGTTTGACAGAAGAGACCTCGTCCTTTTAAGGGCCTCTCTGCCTTGTCTCTCCACCCGTTTCCTTACTTCTCAATGCCAATTTCCTTTACTGGGAATAGTCTTTAACTTTATAGTTCAGTGCAAAGCCCCAAACCCAGCAGAGTGGATGAGGTAATGTTTAGTTTGAATGTGTTTCAGCAAAGCGTCGTTAATGAGCCTTTCCTTGCTTTGATAAGGCAAAAGAGCAGGGGAACCGGAGGTCTCACTGCAACTAAGACAAGAGAAGTCTGTAAGGGTGACGAGAACTACTAATGATGAAATTCTTCAGCAAGACTATAAAGAAGGAAATACTATCCACATCCAGGGGCGGCACCACCCACGTCTACCAAGGTTGGCTATTCCTTGGAGCTCTGCAGAAGGCAACTACGTCAAGCAAGCAACACAGCAGCTCTTTTCTTACTTTACGACCTTTCCCTGAGTTAATTTCTTTTAGTTGTTTTAAATCCGGTTTGTAATGGAGGCAATGGTTGTATAGTGATAGGATGTCTCCACTATAAAAATCAAGTCTAAAAAGACAGCCCCAGCCTATCTTGGGACTAAACATTGTGAAGATAGTTCCCGGCTGACGTGACCACCTTTGCACTACCACAGAACTATGTGAAAGTACACAGCCATGCATGAAGGACGGCTCCTTCCCCCAGAAAAATGCTAAGAAACAAAGCACAGAATACAGCCTGGGGGTGCTATGGGTGACAAGCTTAGATTTAAAGGAAAACAAAGATTCTTGGCCCTGGAGACTCAACGTGAAGCTGGGAATTAGGCTCACAGGGCTAAGATCCCTGTGGCCTTTTGTGATTTAGCAGTTTTGAGCCTCAGCTTCTTCTGAGGTACATGACGAGCAGCCACAGACCGACACTTAACCTGGAGGGATCCAGGTGTGGCAGCATTCCGTGCCACTTCTTAGCTCTTTGTTTTCACATGTAGGCATTAGGATATCAATGTCCCTGTCCCTAGAGGCATGGCAGGTGTGGATGCTGTGTCACAAGAACGACAGCAGGAAGCAGGGAGGCTACGGCCTGTGCTCAGTGTTCTGACCTGGGAACATCTGAATGAGCAGGGCCTAACAGTCCCTGAAAATAAGTGAGCTTGGAACGACATCAGTCCACTGCCGGGGACACGGACAGGGAGCAAGTCAGAGACTAGACGAACCCCACCTAGGGCCTCAGGCTCAGGTGAAGCGAAGCGGAGACCATTGACCCCCACATGGGGACACTTGGGCAGGCCCCACAAGGAGAGCAACTGAGATGACCAACCAGACTGGAGCTATGGGGTCTGGACAGGGAGCTAGCCTGAGATGATCCCCCAGTCTGGCACTGTACAAGCTGGGGGGGGGGTGCAGATCATCCCTAAGACGACCCCTACCCAACATTGTAATGCATAAGCCAGGCCTTACACTCTGGGCACCGCTAAGAGGAGCAAGTAAGTGGTAAAGACATGGGAGAGAAAGAGAAACAGAAGGATCTGGGCACAATGAAGAGAGGCAGACCTGGAGACTTGAGGGTAGTGAGGAACAGTCTGGACCATGGTGGGGACACGGCCTGTGCCGCCTCCAGGAGCCACATCTGGGTCATGGTTCTGCAGCAGCAGGGGTCTGTTACTATCAAAGGCTAGGTTCAAGTCCCTGGTCTGGGCTGCCACCCGAGAACACATTGATATCTGAGGGACGTGCAGAACTGGCCCCACCCCTCACCTGGGTATCACAGGAGAGGGGTGCCTTGGAGTCTTGACAGTAGGAGAGCTGACTCTGCGCCTATCCAGTTACAGCATCCAGGAGAATTGGCCCTGCCTGCAGTGCACGCTGCTGGAGTTGCAGGTGGCCCAGCCTGAGCATGGAACAGCTGCCCCTACCACTCCATGGTAGGCTCTGCCATGTTCTTACCAGTCCATGTGGTGCCATGGGCTGAGAAGAGATACCTTCTTCCCTTCTTACCCTTCACCACCTACAGCAGGCGTGGGGCCTGACCCTGGGTCATGGACGCAGGAGAGCTGGCCCTGTCCCTCACCAGCTCTCAGGACAGTAGCCACTGTAACCTCACCTGAGCAGCAGAGTAGAGCTGACCCTGGGTGTGGGTGTTGCCAGTGAGCTACCCTGAGAACATGAGCATGGGAGAGTCAGCCCTGCCTCTTGTCTGCTCTGTGGTGGTGTCAGTGAGGGAGAGATCCCCTCCCCTCCATTTTGCCCTCACCACCAGCAGCAGGCAGGCAGGAGAGTTGGCTCTGAGGAGGTCATGAGGGCAGGAGAGCCAGCCCTGCCCCTCAGTGGCAGCAGCACTGGGGACAACAGGCCCTGCCTCTCTCCTGGGCAGCACAGCAGCGCTGGCTCTGGCCCTGGTTGCAGAGGTTGTTGGTGAGCGGGCCCCAAGGGTGAGAGAAGGGGGCGAACTTGCAGAGTGGCCAGCTCAAATACTTCTCAGGCCCAGTCCCAGGGTTTTGAGTGGACCCACCCCCAACATCCACCCCATTGAAGAACGGCTAGAGCACTTGAAGGAGCACATCCTACAGATCCCAGACTACAGAATCTCCACGACACAGAGCAACAACGGGATTCAGGAGGAGTCCCAGTGAGGGTCCAGGATTGATGGGGTAGCAGAAGCCAGAGGCCTCCGACCAGACCATTAAATCACTGCAGTGAATATCTGCAAGCAAAGAAGTGGGGTCACACTGACAATCTGCAGCTGCCACAATGAGATTTTGTTGTCGCTGTGGGTTTTGTTGTCGTAGAGCCGGTTGCAAGGGTGGAGGGACAGTATGAGGGGGAGAGAGAGATGAGTGGGATTGGGGTGCATGATAGGACTTTCACAAAGAACCAATTAAAAAAATGTTCTAAAACAGTACCAATTTCCATATGCCTAGGAAGTTACCTGATATTTGCAAATCATCTATGTCTTAGTTTCTAAAATCTTGTGTATAATTCAGTTTTGGGTTCTTAAAAGATGTGTGATGGCTGCCACAGCCAGAGCTTGGCTGACTTTCAGCCTTAGGATCACTTAGGAGATCTTAAATGACCCAGGCTGTCTATTGTATAGAAATATAAGGTGAGTTCAGTTCTGCCAATCAACGTACCAGAGAGGCTGTGGTATTCATCTTCTGGTGTTTCTGAGCTATTGCTGCTGACATACAAGGTTCTGGAAATGTGACCCTTTCTCAAAAGCAACAGCACAGGATACATTCTAGAGCTTTCCATGTAAGCCACAGCAGTTATAACTTTAGCAAAGGTTGTTCATCTTTCTATGGATGGTGTTCTATTCTAGACACGATCCTCTGGCTCCATAGACTCTGAGACTCTGTCTCCTTTCAGCTCTGCTGAGCAGCATATGTTTATCTAGGTCAGTCAGAGTCTCTATCCTCTGCCCCAGCACTCCCCCCCTCCAACATGCACTCCCTCTCTCATTAAAATTAGTATATAAATTCTAATTATGTATCATGTGACCTCTTAAACCTTACAAACTTAGGGATTAGGAAAATTTTTTTTTCATAATTCAAGAGTCCAGTTTCACATGTTGGGAGTCTACCCATTTTCAACAAGTACTTCCACAAGATGCTGGGACAGATCACACTTTAAGAGACGCTATTCTGCCAGTTGGTAGTGGCACATACCTTTAATCCCAGCACTCAGGAAGTAGAGACAGGACAGTCTCCATGTTCAGGGCCAGTCTGTTCTACATAGTGAATCCCAGCACAGCCAGGGCTACACAGAGAAACCCTGTCTCAAACAACCTGAGAGGGAAGGGGGTTCTAGTCCGTAGAGGGTTGGTTAATCTGAGCAGTCGTGTAGAGTCTGTATTCTGGCAGCCACGGACTATTTGCAGAAGACAAGACAAGTGAGTCTTGGACTTGGAGGAAATGGTGACAAGAAACAGAAGAGGCAGAGAAAGGAGAGAGAGGGAGCTACTGTTTTTCCTCTCCTTTGGAACTTTGAGCCCTGGCTAAACTGCCTGACCTAGGATACCACATTCTTATTTGGTTTGTAAACAGAGTTCCTTTTATCTAAGCCCTTAGTATTTTCTCTTTTCTCCTCCTTCCCCTTCTTTTCCTTCTCCCTTTCTGCCTCTTCCTCTTCCTCCTTTTCTTCCTTCTCCTGTTCTTCAAGATAGCATGGTGGATCATATCCATTTTAAGAATTTTAAGAATGTTTATGAATCTAATGGAGACATTCAATCACACTGCATATTTCTGAATATTAAATTATTTTTAGAGGTCGGCTCCATATGTCCTAATAGTGAGGCAGTGGCTATGTAACTTTTATATATACCAGCAGTTATAGAGTGATAGTGAGAATTATTGCTTTATAGGCTCATATCTTGGTATTCACAGCAAAATTAAATCTGACATCCTGTGTGAGTGTGTGTGTGTGTGTGTGTGTGTGCGTGCGCGCGCATGCTTGTGCACATTGTGTGAGTATGTGTGTGTGTCTATGAATATATGAGTGTCTGTATGTATGAATGTGTGTGAATTATGTGTGTGTATGTGTGTGAATGTATGTATATAAGCATGTGTGTATGAGTGTGAATGTGTAAGTGAATGTGTGAGTGTGTGTGAATTTGTGTATGAGTGTGTGAAAGTGTGTGTATATGAATGTGCATGTATGAGTGTGTGTGATTTTGTGTATGTGTGTGAAGAGAGAGATGAAGTGACAGAGAAAGTTCCCATGAAGCAATGAAGCAGCTATGTCAGATGAGAGTGCCCACAGCTGAGGGAGAGGTGCTCTGTGCCTTCCTCTGAGAGTTGGCAGTGGTTAAAAAAAAATCAATCAAAAATTGATACCGTCAAATATGTAAACACTAAGAATGGATATACTTTCTTAGTGATTCGTGTTCCCAATTTAACTTAAAAAATTCTTTCCTTATTAGCGTCACTGATGTAATGGGAAGCCTCAGAAAACAGAAACACACACACATACTCACACACACCACATGCACATACCCTCATACATACACATAAATACACAGATGCACACACACATACATACAGAGATATACACTCACACACAAACACACACACATACTCACACACAGAGACACATACAGACAGAAGTTCGGGGCATCACATTGTCTTTGTTTTAAAAGCAGGCTACAATCTGCATTCACCTTCTCTCTCTCTCTCTCCATATGTGTGTGTGTATATGTGTGTGTGTGTGTGTGTGTGTGTGTGTGTGTTACCACAGTTTTGAGAGATTGCTAAATGATTTTTTTTAAAGGGAGCTACCTACATTTCTTGGAACTTTGTTAAAAAATCCACTAAAACTTTTGTTTAATTTCAATTCAAAAGGAAATTTAAGTCACTAACATTTCTTAAGCATTATAAGCAGTGATTTGGACAGCATCGATGTTCCCTTCTACCTCAGGTATTGGAAAACATTAAATAGGGAGAACAAAGTTTGGGCTGATTGGGTACACTGGAGTTAAAGTGCTAGAGGAATGTCACAGTGGACACAATGGAGTCTGTGGGCATTTAAGATAAACTATAAAGCTGCTTCAGGAAATACTGTAACAGTCACACTGTTGCATCTAAACAGTTACTGCAGGAAATACTGTAACAGTCACACTGTTGCATCTAAACAGTTACTGCAGAAAATACTGTAACAGTCACACTGTTGCATCTAAACAGTTACTGCAGAAAATACTGTAACAGTCACACTGTTGCATCTAAACAGTTACTGCAGGAAATACTGTAACAGTCACACTGTTGCATCTAAACAGTGCCATTTAGACAAGTAAAAAAATAGTGCACTGGGGCGAAATCTAATACTACAGAAGATTCTCATGAACTTAAAAGTCAAATTATAACCATATTGGCTAGACCCAAGGAACCAAAGGGATTTTATTTGATACTTAAAAGTACGGAATACGAACAAGTTTGCCAGAGCGAATAGCCAACACTCTCAATAATTGCATTACGAAGTCCATTACGGAAGACACTAAGACAAAGAGCACTGGAATGCTTGGTCGGCGTTAGCCATGAGGTGGCACTTACTGGGTGGGGACTCATACAGCTGGCGCAGGAGAGAGGCATGGAAGGAGAAGACAAAAATAGAAGAAGAAGGGGGCTGGAAAGATGGCTCAGAGGTTAAGAGCACTGACTGTTCTTCGAAAGGTCCTGAGTTCAAATCCCAGCAACCACGTGGTGGCTCACAACCATCAGTAATGAGATCTGCTGCCCTCTTCTGGGGTGTCTGAAGACAGCTAGAGTGTACTTACATATAATAAATAAATGTTTAAAAAAATAGAAGACAAAGAACAAGTTAACTCTCCTTGCCTACTCTAGTCTGTGGTACAGATGCTAAAGGCTAAGAAACAAGCAAAATAAATCGTCTTTTCAGGGCAGCAGCAAGCCCATCAGGGAAAACATACCCCTTTGGGGTTATTCTTGGTTGTGACCGATCAGTCCTCCTGTCTCCAAGTGTGGCAGATTGCGCCTTCATGTACTTCCTCACTGTGAAGTGTCCCAGAGACAGAAATGACGTCATTACTGGAGCTGATTGAGAAAATTCAAACGAGGCTGTTTTGTAGTGTCAAAGGCTACTTTCCACTAAAGAGGGTCTGAGGGTTACTCTCCTTCTATGCAATACCCAAGACTATGGGAAGTTTCTCTGCCAGTCCTCCCACTGATCAGCGGGCAGCACGAACCTTGAACTTAGGGTCTACCTCTTGACTTCCGAAAACTGAAAGCATGCTTTAAAACGTGGAAAGCAGAACAGCAAATGCTGCTTTGGTAGGACTGACGGGTCGGTAAAGTAAAGTTCGTACTGAAACACAGAAGTGTCTGTCCTCGGTTGAGGTGGGGTCTGGGAAGCTAATCGAATCCAGATGCAGTGTGAGAGGATGGCTAATCGAATCCAGATGCAGTGTGAGAGGATGGCTAATCGAATCCAGATGCAGCGTGACAGGATGCGGTCTCCTGGGCGTGCTGCTGTTGTAGCTGAAGAACCGCTCCATAAAGAGGAAGGAGTCATGGTGCAGGGACAAGAAGGGGACCAGGGAGTCTGCAGGGGTGCTCTAAGCAACTGACGGAACACCCCTGCCTCAGCGGCAGCGGTTAGACTATTGTTCACTGTTGTTATAGGGTCTATTCGTGGTCCTGAACACTCAGTCATGAGTCAGTCAGTCCTAGCAAAGCCTTAGTGTGACTGCCATCCCCACACTGGAAACAGTTCATGAAGGCTCAGGGAGGTTAAATGTATGAATTCCTGGTGTTAAAATGGAAGACCATGGCCCTAACCTTTCTCCATCACCCTTTATGCACGCGTTATTCCTGAAGGTGGGGATACGATGCCATCACAGACAAAAATCACACCATGGACTCCAAAGTATAAAGGTTCTGACATAATGAACGATATTCTGTATTTAGTGCAGTGCAGAGCAGTGCCCAGCCCGGTATCAGCTATTGTTACCAACCTAACACACCTCCCCAAGGCCCACTAGCGTTATCTGCATTCTGCAGAGAATTGGAATCCCAAGTCCTTGCTTTTAACTGTAGAGAATTTCAGTCTCAAAGTTAAAGGTGGGGGTGGGGTAGGGGATAATGGGGGGATAAACTGGCTTAATCCCTGCCTTATAAAAACCAGGGTTATTATAACCCAGTTAAACGTTCTCAAAATTATTCACATATAAAATGAAACTGTCAAATCTTTCACCTCCCTTCTGAGTCAGGTCTGAAGGCAGGCAGGCAGGCAGCTGCGGAGGAACTGTATGGAATCACAGCCCGCCGGCAGGCGGTCCCGGCACATACTTGCTGACGCAGCTCAAACGTCTAACTTGAGTAACTTTTTTATTTCCAAAGGAGACCTTTAAAAATACTTCCCTTTAGTGAGTAACCACAGGAGAGGTTATTCTTTGAGAAAACAGGCTGAAATAAAGACAGAGGCTTTTGAAAATATTATCTTATTTTTTACAAGTCAGAAACCATATGGAATTTCTACCCTCATATAGCACGCGGATGACTTCGCCTGGCTTTCTGGAAACCCGACCCTCCAGACTCCAAGCTCGGTAGCGTCTAGAGATGAGCTGCTGTCTGGAACTGATTCTGTCAAGACGGGGGCTGTCACCCAGGACCACTCTCAGGAAGGAAGGGAGCTTGCGAAGACAGAGGTCAGAGACATCGTATTTTGACTGATTGTGTCTTGTCCTGTTCTTGCTTCTCAAAATCATAATGTATCTAGTGTTGGTCTAGTAAGGCCTTCCTCGTGCCCTTAGCTTCTGGGGGTTACCAAGGACAGGAGAGCAGCACACTGCTCGGCCAGCCTGTGTGTCTCACATCTCTACCAGATAATGGCGAGGCTCGGTGGCCACAGGCCTCACTTGGTGTCCAGTGGCTTCATCTATCCTAGCTAGCTGTGGAATGTTAATTCTATGAGGGTGTGGCAGGGGGGTAAGAAGAGTAGGCTGTTTTTCACAAAAGGTAAGCCGTCTCATTTACAAGGCCATGCAAGCTAGGGGAGCCAGCACGGATCTCCGGTATCATATACCATTCTTCCATATACACGCATTCATATCTGTGGATGTAACCATCCTCAGATAAATATTTAAAGCCAGTTGAGGTGGTGAAATCCCCGCACTCTGGACGTCAGGGCAGGACAATCAGTACTGGTTTAAGGTGAGCCTGGGCTTGCAGTGAGTTTGGGGGCAGTCTGGGGCTGCAGAGTAAGATCCTGGTTCAAGGAGAAGAGAGGGAAGGGGGGAAGACGGGATGGGGAAAGGGAGGGAGAGAGACTGACTGCTGGGGAAAAGTGCACGTGCACTGACTGTGTACTGACTGCTGGCTTGCTTGTTACTCTAGGATCCTGAATTGTGTTTGTCCGCACGCCATCTGCATTCACTGGGTGGTGTAGGGTAAACTAAAGGTGGCTTGAGGCATATGGGAGGATCTACATTCATCTTATCTTAGGAAGGAGTCTCGAGCATCTACAGATTCTGGTGTCTACAGGGGCCTGGAACCAGTGCGGCAGGTACGCAGGGAGACGTCTGGGTGCATTCTACGGATTGCTCCTATAGCCCAATCTCCATTCTGGCTCTAAATGCAAGGTTCCCCTTATCAGCTAGAAGTCACTTGAAGTCACATCACCCTGATGTTCAATGGCTTAAACTCTCCCTTGCTGTACAGGGAAGGTCTGAGGTCCAGCTGGGCCTGGCTGACTTGCATAGGGCTTTGCTCATGTTCGCCATTAGCTGGTGGGTTGGTTAAGAGATGGCTGGTTTGGGAAGGCCCCTGCTGACTGAATGTGCTCTAAGTTGTGCTCGCAGTTGGCTAGCTCAGGCATTTCCTTATGGGGAAGGCAGAAATCCAAAGCAGAGACATCGAGGCACATCTGAGGACTCTTGTCAGCAAGCTTCCTCCCAATCAGCCATCATTTCTGCTGCATCGGAAGTTAAGTCACCAGGCTGGGCAGATTCAAGAGGCAGAGAGCTAGAGCTCACCAGGTGACAGGAAGAAATCACGATGCCGCGTGGATTTGGTCACGTGAGGGCAGAGCGAACTGAGCAGCATTTACCTGAAGTCTCCCTTGGCCTGGAACTGGATCCTGAAGGGAACAGTTTCTCTTTAGTGACTATTTCCTCAATGGTGGTGACATGGAAAGACTGCTGGATGTGGGGCTCAAAGACTCAGGTTTGAATCTCTGCAGTACCGTTCCCTTACCACAAGGTTGGCTTTTTTTTTTTTAAGACTTATTTATGTATATGAGCGCACCATTGCTGTCTTCAGACACACCAGAAGAGGGCATCAGATCCAATCACAGAGGGTTGTGAGCCACTGTGTGGCTGCTGGGAATTTGGACCTCTGGAAGAGCAGTCAGTGCTCTTAACTGCTGAGCCATCTCTCCAGCTCCCCCCCCCCCTTTTTTTAAAGCATGAATTTGCTCATTTTCAAAAAGTCTTGACAACACCTGACCAAATGCTTCCTGGGAGTTTTGCCATGTAGACACCCTCACCCTCGTGTATTTAGTGAGGTGGGGGAGAGATGCGCTTTCTGAGTTTCCGGCCCTTTGTGAGGATTTCTGTCTCCCGCTGTCCCTCACTGCCTCCAGCGCCCCCGTCTCTGCCCTCTACAAACCCACTCTGTTCCCCCTTCACGTTCTTCTCCTCAGCTTGGTTTGGACATTTCCCACTTTTCGTGTGCTCTCTCCCTCATCAAACCGTGAGCCTAGTTCTTTCTCTCTCCTTGAAGTTATTTAGAAAAAAAATGACAAAGTACTTCAACAAACACAGTGATATTGTTTTGGGATAAAATTGGCATCAATCTTCTGAGACAGCAGACACCTTCTCACGCCGCCTAAGCTCCCCTGGGAATTCAGACTCTTTGCACATTCCACTTTAATAACAAAAACTCCCTCTCTAACTGGCTCCATGGAAGGCTCTAGACACACCCTTCCTCCCCTGCTAGACTAGAAGTGAAGAGAGAGGCCCTGGTGCTGGGTCCTGCCTGGCTGGGTGTGGTTTGCTGTTGTTGATGACGTTGTTGTTTTGGTTTTTTTTTGTTTTGTTTTGTTTTTACTCGCTTCTATTATACTTTATTCATCTCATCTCTGAGGAATTGAGGAACTATGACAAACTGATCTCCCGAGGCCTTTCCAACAGGCCAATCATGATAAGTCTAGAGAATTTACAAAGCAGAGCAAGACAATCTGGAAAGAGTTTGAATATTTCTCCATGTTGTCTTTTAGAGAGAGCCAGTTAACTCTTCTGTAGCTGCCAACAACAGAAAAAGGAGGAGGAAACCAAAATCACAGGTAGCATGACTACTGGGTAGGGCCAAGGAGAACAATCCAAGTGGGCAGGGTGACTGAATAAGAGGTGCTTATCAAAGCCTGGTGACCTCAGGTCAGTCCCCAGCACATGCAGGTCGGGGGGAGAGAACAAACTCTCCTCCACACACACCATTGTGTGTGCCCTCCACACACACTAAATCAGGAAAACAATGACATTTTTAAAAATGTGTATGTGTGTGTATGTGCATGTGTGTATGTATGTGTATGTGCGTGTGTGTGTGTGTGTGTGTGTGTGTGTGTGTGTGTGTGTGCATGTGTGTGTGTGTGTGTGCATGTGCGTGTATGGGGGGTGTCCACGTGGATCTCTAGGTATACATTTGCCCAGAGTCCAGAAGAGGGCATCCTATCCCCTGGAACTAGAATTAACAGTGAGTTTTTGAGTGACCTGACATAGGTTCTTGGAACCAAACTTAGGATCTCTGTAAGAACAGTACATGATATTAACCACTGAGCCAGCCATCTTTCCAGACTCAAGATAGTAATTTTACAAGCAGTTTGTAGAAATATGCTCATTATGCTCTGGAATTTAAAAGATGAGCTTGGCTCTGCTCAGGGTCAAAAGAAGAATAAGATTCAGAAAAAAAAAATCATAATAAACTGATGGTGATGATGATGGTGAGGGTGATGGGGATGATGATGATACAGGTTCATAACCCTTGTCTCTAAGATCCACAACGTTTTAAAACCCAAAAGTTTTAAAATAGTGACAAACCCAAGCCTGAGTTAGCCCGAGCTTGTTTATCATAATATAACGTGTGTGAATGTTGGCGTGTCACTGCAGAAACACCAATGCATTTGATTTTGGGCTGCTGTAGATATTACGGACAATGCCCTATATTCACCTTATTTCTGTTTTGAAATACAAAATAAACTCTTCTGAATTGAGAAATACACATGGCTTTAGAGACCCCAGCAAGGAACTGGGGCGCAACAATGTAATTAATTTGCCGTGAGGAGTGCTAACACCCCCAGGGACCTACTCTAAGCACTTTGTATTTGTTCAATCACTTGACTCAATTAGAATAATTGTAGTGTTTCCAAAACTGAGGCAGAAAGGATCTACAGCCCAAGAACTCCTGCAGGAAACCCTGACAAAAGCAAGAACACACAAAGGAGGCACAGAGCTGCCTGGGGACCTTTGGTTTTTCTTCCTCATGCACTTGACCCGATGCCTCCCATCACTGAGAACAACAAACCCTCGGATGGGTCTACTGCATAAGGCAGCTGGCTTCCAAGTTCTCCGCCTTCCTCCTGAGGCGCGTCCTATGCACTCTCTCACAGACAGAGGCAAGGAGGAGAACGCACTCAGCTCCCCCTGGGCTGTGTTCTTAAGAACGCACAGGAATAGAAAGAAGATATGTAAGAGAAATCAAATTGAAATTACATTTCAGTGAATGATCACATCGGTAGGTGAACTCTAGTCTGTAATTCTAACTGGTTGCTACTTGAATAGCAAATACATATTAGGATATAGAAATCACTTGTACAAAGCGAAACTTTTTTGAGGCAAGGTTCCAAACTATGTGATCCTGGCTGGTCTGTCACTCACAGAGTTTCACTTCCCTCTGCCTCAAGGGTGTGTGCCACCGTGCCTACTAAGTGATTGTTTTTATTACATATTTTCTTTATTTATATTTCAAACGGTGTCCCCTTTCCTCATTCCCTTCCGACAACCCCCTCTCCCATCCTCCATCCCTGCTCGCCAACCCACCCACTCCTGCCTCCCAGCCCTGCATCATGCCATCACAGGACCAAGGGCTTCTCCTGTCATTGATGTCCAACAAGGCCACCCTCTGCTACATATGTGGCTGGCATGGGAATTTTTATCTAAAGGGAATTGCCTTTTCTACGGAGTGCTGGTATTTATTGGTTTCGAAGGATAAATGGCTAAGGAAAGAACTTACATTTAGTGGCATGTTAATAATTTGCTTTATTTGCTTCCTGCTGCACAGATCTAAATTAAATCAATAGGAAATGGATTTTCATGTCCAGCTTGAATAGCAAAACACCACCAGTTAACGTAATATCCTATACTACTGCCTGGGCCACGTTATATAGAAAAGAGGAGGCCACAGTTAGGTGGCATATTGCCAAACCACATCGCGTCCAAGCTTACAGGCAGGCCTGGCATCCACGGTGAAATATGTTCTCAATTTACAGAGCTATGCAGGCAAAGATAAATTTTAAAACTGAAAAAGGAATCATAACTTCCTTTGCCCGAAACATGGTATAAACGACCATGGAGCTTTATCATTATCTTCACTCATCTAATTCTTTAGAACTAAAATAAAGCCACGGTGAAATTCATCTCTGCCATTCAGTCCTTAACAGTGGTTTATACAAATGAAGCATATATTGTTTGAAGGTTCAGGGCCAAATTATCTGCCGGAGTTGAGACGAGAATCAGAGATTTCCTACTCAGTACATCAAAAGCAAGCACTGACCCACGTCTTCTAATTCATTTAGTATCCCACTGTATAAGAGAAAGCACCAGAATGAACCATGACTCCCCCAACCCACCTGTGATGGCCTGTATATGCTCTGCCCAGGGAGTGGCACTATTAGAAGGTATGACCCTATTGGAGCAGGTGTGTCACTGTGGGTGTGAGCTCTAAGACTCCTAGCTGTCTGGAAGCCAGTATTCTGCCAGCAGCCTTTAGATGAAGATGTAGAATTCTTAGCACCCCTTTCTCTATGCCTGCCTGGATGCTGCCATGCTCCTGCCTTGATGATAATGGACGGAAACTCTGACCCTGTAAGCCAGCCCCAACTAAATGTTGTCCTATATAAGAGTTGCCTTGGTCATGGTGTCTGTTCACAGCAGTAAAACCCTAAGACAGGGGGCCACTGTCGGGGTTTGGGAGTCTCTGTCACAGTAAGCTTAAACATTTAACGTTACATTTAGCACATCTCTGACAAGATTGGGAGCTAGTATCTATCACATATATCTGAGACAATTTACGTCTGCTTTTAATTATTTGTTGTAGATGGTACGTAGCAAACATAAAGATTATATTATAACCTAATGACAGTAGCAAAAACAAGGCTAAACTATCTTTAAGGCGGAGATCTTTAACTTTTAACATTGTAAATTCTTAAGCTATTCTTAAAATTCCTATTTAATGAGACAGGATTGAAACCATAAGAAAGTCTCATCTTAACTAAAAAGTATCTTTGGAGACCTTTCTTTTAAAGTCAGTTTGTTCTCAAGCAAGATGGCGGTGAAGTGGGGGCTTTGCACAACAAAGATGGAGGACAGTCATGTGACTGTGTTTAAGATGGAACTGAAGCCATAGCCAGTAATGTAGTAATGTCCTTAACTAAGGTGACACTAGAACTATGGCTCCATCGCTCTTCCCCCACCTTTAGGAAAGGTGGTTGAAAGTCACATGTTACGTCCCAGAAAGGAATGGCATTTATTGGCTATGCATCAGCATGGAGACAAACAGATATATAAAGAGATAAATACACATGCTTTGCCTGGCTGGTGGGATGTTGCATGCATGTGAGATCTCTCCATGCCACCGCAGGGAGCCTCTGCCGCCACCCACGTGGGCCTTAGCGGCACTGCGGGTCTGAGGCTGGTGCCAGAGTGCAGCTTAGCTGCCTGTGCGTGTAGGGATCTAGTACCCACCCAACCCTTCTGCCACAGAGGGCTTAGAGCTGGGCCACACCAGAATGGAAAGAAATCCGAGATATACATTTCTCAGGAAGTGGAAGTTTAAGACTGCCCAAAGAGCAAACAGCTGGCAGCAGACGTGTGTGTGTGTGTGTGTGTGTGTGTGTGTGTGTGGCTTTTAGAGCCCAGGAGTGAGAAGGAGTAGTTGGGGCACTGAATGTTACCTGGATCAAGGATAGCTGAGTTGGGGTTCAGGATGAATAAAGAAGGTTTGGAACGTAGGTAATTGGGGTTCAGGATGAATAAAGAAGGTTTGGAACGTAGGTAAGGAAAAGCCTGCATGTAGGAAACCTTCCATTTTCCTGATTGCTGGTGAGAGACCCCTCCCCCCAACTCAATGTTTTTAGACCTCTAAACAACTAGCCCAGCACAGAGTAACTTGTTTTTCTGCTTTCAGCTTGAGGAAGATAGCCCACCCTGTTCTAGTTCCAATGCTTAACTATACAGTGCCCCAAGGACAAGGACATTTGCTCCAGATAATCTCTAACCTTCCTTACTTCCTCATTCTATACTTCCCCATTCCTTGCTTGTTTTGTCCTCCACCCCTTGCCTAGTGAATTGTGTCCTCCAACCCTAGACTTGTGATTTTTTTCCCCTTTAAATACCCCTGACTGAGACCATTTCTCGAGAGTGATTTGGGTGTCGCCTTCCGAGGTGTGGGGTGCTGGGGCATCCTCAGTTTTGGGGGGTCTTATACTGGCAAGAGTTGTAAAAGTTGCTTAAAATGGTCCAATTAAAAGTGCTGTTAAGTAGCCATTTAGAGTTACTATCTAGTGGGTATTGGAGCCAAATTTGATTGTTAACAGTGTGTGAATTTGGAAGCCTTGAAGTCCAGGAGGCATTCCAGTAGAGCCTGAAGTAACTGTGAAGACACAATAGCCATGGATGAAGATAAAAGTCCTATTTTCTATCACTAGCAGTCCCCCAAGGATAGACAATAGAACGCCCAGCACAACCTACATTACCAAGTCATGACATGGTAACCAGGGTCCAATTGGCAGAAGCCCAAGAGAGATCCGATTACCTAGTGCAGGGATTTCCGAGTGCAAAGGGAGGAACCTTGTCTGGAGAAGAAAGAATTCTTACCAAGGGAAGAGGTCCTAAGACAGGGTTAGCGAGAAGAGCCAGCTACTGTGTGAAGACCCAGGCTGGGAGCCCCCCATACACACTTGTGCCAACCGGGGGGCCACACCAAATGGCCAATGCTTGAATGGAGAGGTCTAGATGTCTGGAAAGCAAGCCCAAGTGGCAAGGTGGACCTGCTGGGATAGGGTCCACACGGCGGTGGGAACAGGAACCTTCAAGTGTATGAATCTGGTCTCGGCACCAAGGATATGTTTTGTGATGCATTGGCATGATGTGGCGGGAGGAGGTGCCTTGGGGGCCCTAGCGGAGGCATCTCTCCGAGGTACCACCCATAGGACTGGTCTAGTATAAGATGAAGTTTCTTTGGGACAAGAGAGGGGGTGTGGTAAAGAAAGAGGACAGAGAGAAACTGAAAGAGAGAGGAGAGAGAAGGAAGGGAAGAGACCGGCTGAGAACTGTGGTGTGTAGTTTTTGCTACCCTGACTTATGCTTCGGGCAATCCACTCTACCGGCCCTACTCAGGTTCCCTCGGATCTGCGGATGAAACATACACGCCTTAACTTATTTTCAACCTGCTTTCTCGACTCAATTGCTGGGCACTGCTAATCTCCCGCGGCTAGCGTGCCCTTCCCAATACTCTGAGCACAGCACCTCTCAGTCGGCCTCAGCTTCAGTTGCTCAGCTAGCCACCTTTTCTCCCAGAAAGCATGGCAAAATTCTCTCTTCCTCTCCTGTGTCTCTTAGCCTGCCTCCCGCCTCTTCCACCCAACAATTGGCCATTGGCATCTTTGTTGAAAGATCAAGAACCAGTTGGGGAACAGGACCTTAGCATCATAGAATCATCACTACAGGGAACACATGGAGAGGGAAAGGGCGAGGGAGAAAGAAGCCAAATAGCCCTTTTATAGCCAGCCAATCTCCTACCTGGCTGTTGCTAGGTAACTGTTGGGTAGAGTCTAGAAGAAAAGCTAACACATGGCAAATGGCAGTTTATAAATATAAAAGAGGAAATCCCATGCTATAATGAGGTGTTTAATTCAGTTGGGCATGTTTGAGCCAAGTGGGGCTTTTGATTGCTGGACTTCTGCACTTTGATAGCTGGACCTTGGTGGTCAGCCTCAGGACATGGTTGTAGCCAAATAAGGGAGCAGATCTTGGAGGCTAGCTTTGGGAATGTAATCTATTCTTAGCATCAGAGGGAACGGGGAGAAGGGCATGGCCTGCCAGAGCCATGCTTGCTTGCTGGCTAGACTCTTCAACAGCCTTTTAGCTTCACAGTTGAAACAATCACCCCATTTCAACACATACTCACTGATGAACCCGATGTGATAGAAAAGTACAGCGGGTAGAGAGAGGGGGTGAAAAGGTGACAGGAAGTGTCACACAGACAGTGCGGTCCAGCAGCGACGTTGTAATGGCATCATCTGAACAGGGGCCAATGAAATGAGAGCCTTGTCATAAACATATATGGAAAAGGAGGGTAAAGTTCCAGGAAAGTCAACAGGAGGGAAGATGAGAAGCAGCAGGAGTTTGTAAAGAATTGTTTTGCCTGCAGCATGGGGAGCCATTTAAAGATATGAAAACAAAATTGAAGTTTGTTTGATGAGCAGAACTAGAAAAGAAAATCAAATACACATGTCGTCTTAGATATGCTCAGTTTGAAATGACACTCAGAGTGATCTATCTAAGGCAGATACAGCTAGAGCTGTAAGATACACAGAAAGCATATATTTAGATATATCTAAAGCAGTAAGTCATATGCACATGGCATTATCTCAGACTTGGGTGAATCTTACACTAAATGTCATCCAGATACTTGAATCTTGTGCATAATGACCTCTTCTGTCTGACTCAAACCCTTCTAGTAACTGTTTCAACTTTAGTAGACTGTTTCAACACCACCCTCAGAGCAGACTACTCCATGCCGAGATGGCTCTGACCAGGAAGAAATTCTACTTGAGGATCGTGATGGTTTGAATGAACATGGCCCCTGTAGGCTCATGCAGAGAGGCACTACTGAGAGGTGTGGCCTTGTTGGAGGAGGTGTGTCACTGGGGGCGGGGGAGGGCTTTGAACTTTCAAATGCTCAAACCAGGCCCAGTGTCACTCTCTCTTCCTGCTGATCCAGATTTAGAACTCACAGCTGACTCTCCACCGCCTGCATGCAGCTATACTTCCTGTCATCATGATAATGGACTAAACCTCTGAACTGTAAGCTAGCATAGTTTCCTTTATAAGAGTTGCTTTGGTCACAATGTCTCTTCAAAGCAATAAAACCCCACGATAGTGATAATACACATCAGGTTCCTTATAAATTCTACCTGCTAGGGTTAGCTTTATCCTTTGGAGCCCTGTGAAGGTTATCTATGTAAGTGAACATTTGTACAAAGATACAGAAAAGAAATTTCAACTCCTTACAAGAAATATGCAAATCTATGAACTATTCTAAATTAGCCTGAGCATTCCAAGAAGGAATGATGCTATGAGATATAATTAGGGAGAAATCTGAGGATTCATATATCAACTAGATCTGTAAGGCTCTATAATACTAACTGGTAAATATTTATGTTAATTGAATATAAACTACAGTTAATACTAGTTTAGGAAATAGAATGTTCTAGAAAATATTGTGTGCTTGCTCTACAAAGCACAATTATGGTGGACCCCCTTTATCATTAGCATACTTTCAAGTCAGAAATATCACCTCTTCAGCCCTGTCCCGAAACAAAAATCATACAAGCTATGATCCAATAATTGACATCCAGAAGGGGGAATAGGTTCTTTGGTTTGGCCCTGATTTCAAAGTGGTCTTTCCTTTTGAAAGTTGGGGAATGATTCTGCTTCCTTCTAGAACACTGAGAACCCTAAAAAGTTAATCCAAATCAAAAGTAGATATGATTATAGTTCAAACAGACAAAATAAAATTATACATGGAGCTGGAGCAGTGTCTCAGCAATTTAGAGCGTGCACTGCTCTTGTATAGGACCTGAGTTCAGTTCCCAGCATGCATGCTCAAAAACATCTGTAACTCCAGCTCCAAACGATTTGAGTCCTGTAGATTCTCAGGGAACTAGAACACAGACAGACAGACAGACAGACAGACACACACACACACACACACACACACACACACACACACACACGGGGGTGGGGGAGTGGGGGTGGGAGACAGAGACAGACAGACACACAGACAGACACAGACATACAGACAGACACGCATGCATACATATATTGTTAAAACAAAGTAAATACTTAAAAGTTATAGTATATATTAGCTGCTACATGTAGGCCCTGGTGTTTTCAGATTTTTGACTTACGTCAAACAGCCTGTTTGTTCTTTTATAAACAGAATCAACGGCATAAGATGTGAGAACCCCTATATTTATCCAGAGTCTTAAAAGGTTACTGTGTTTTCTTGTTGCTGTGACAAAATGCTCAAGAAAGCCTACTTAGAGAAAAGGTTTACCTCAACTCTCAGTCAGGGCACAGTCCACCATAGCAAACAAGGCGTGGCGGCAGAGGTGTGATGCAGTTGGCCCCATCCTCTACCCTCACTATTGGCTTACAGACAATTGCACTAGGCTCCTCCCAGGAAACTAGCAACAGGGACCTAGCAACAGCTTACATCATCACCTGCCTGCGCCAAGTGCCAGCCTACCTGGTATATAAAAGGGACTGCTCCACTACACAGCTCGCTCTCTATCTTTTTCCCTCTCTGCTCCTGTGTGTTCCAGGTCATTGTCTTTCTGTCTTTCTCTCTCTTTCCCTCCTTCTCTGTCTGCCCCACCTCCACGCCTTCTGGGCCTCTACCCTTTTCCAGGTCCCCTCCCTTCCCCCCATAGCCGTCCTTTTATACTGGGCCTGTCATCGGAAGGCAGGGTTGTTCAGGCAAACGCCTCATCACAGTCCCATCCAAGTGCTCCCTCCAAGGTCACCGCCATTTTACAAAACACAGCATCCATGCACACATACACACGGCAAAAACTGAAGAGTCCATGGATTTGAAAGAGAACACAGATGGGATTATGTGGGAATATTTGGAAGGAGGAAAAGGAAAAGGGAAATGATGAATTATAATATCAATGTTTTAAAGTAATTTGTAAAAGGGAAGCAGAGAGAGATCGATGTTCCTCTCACTTTCTCTGTTCTTTTCAGGTTGGAACCCCAGCCTACGGAACAGGTGTCACACATCTCCAGCCAAAGCTTTCTAGAAAAGCCCTCAGACACAGCAGAGGTTTGTCTCCTAAGCTGCTCCATCAAGATTAACCACCATACTTGCCCAACTTGTAAAATTATGTTTCAAAAGGGACTGAAGTAATGGCATCAAATGTATCCTTCAGATTTCCCATGTTAAGCCAACCACGGGTTTCTTGCACCCGTTTATGTATTCATAAATGCCTAATAGGTTTATTATGAGTTGTTACTGAGCCAGGCACTGAGAAATTTATTTTCTACCTCTTTGAAGGAAAAAAATAGGTGGTTGGGTAGAATGGCATTATTTCTTTTAAAAAGGAACTAGTGTGCCCATAACTACTGGGCACTCTCGCGATCATAAACAAGATCATTTTTGGTGACCACTTGCTGCATGATTGCCCAACTGTGGGGGACAGAATATGTTTCTGACGTAATTTTGCAGTTACGTCTTTAAAAGTTGAAATGTAGGGTATATTTCTTCAGGATTTTATGTGATGTGTTAACATATAAAATATGAAGACGGTAATGTTTCTTTGGTCAACATTGTATTTGACCCCATGTGTTCTGTTATGTGTCAAGTTGATGACTTTAAATGTAGAAACGTATTTGCTGAGTTACATTACTATACTTTCTGGTGGACAATAAAATTCTCAGTTTTAAGAATTGAGTACTTGAGAAGCAAAAGGAGTTGCCTTGGATAGCCACGTGTGCACGCTGGTCTTTAAATGGCCTGTCTCACCAGGACAGGAGAGGCTTTGGGGGTCAGAAGGTGATTTTGCTCTCACTGTTTTGAAAGCACGGCAGCTGTTGTAGCAAAATCCCTCAACCTCCTGTCCCCAACCCCAGATCAACAAGTCCTGCCAGGCCTTCAGACCCAGCTATAATCCCTTTAGCAAATCAGCAATCTGTGTGGCCCCAGTGACCACACACTTGATCTCCGGCTCTTTAAGTAACACCACAAACAGGTGTGATAGTCTTTTAATTTTTGTTTTTATTCATGGGGGAAAAAATGAAAAAGGAAAACAATAAGGAACAATCCACGTTGTTTACAGGAGGGTTTTGCTTCCCTCTCTACTTCAAAAGCAAACTTTGAAAACCAAAACAAAGGCATTTCAAAGGCATCCTTTGCCAGGAAGCCAGACTCTTGTTGACAAAATCCCCATGAGGCCAAAGCCTGAAGTAAAATCCCTCCTCCCCAGGTCCCAACATGTCTCAACATGTCCCAACATGTCCCAACATGTCCCAACATGGGTGAGGAAGAAACACCAGAGTGTGGCTCTCTTGGGTTGGGGTCTGCATGGCTTTACACACCAGAACACTGTCCTCCAGAGAAGCCACACCAAGAAGTCCCGAACAAGAAAGAAATTAAAAGATAACATGGAAGAGCTTCCCATGTAGGGGTGAGCAGAAAGGATGGGGGTGGGTGAGGCGAGGAGCTGGGAGGGGAGGCTGGGTACTGACTTCATTCTACCCTAGTCTCCTGACAGCCTAGTCGTCATCCTCATCTTGGTTCACCTGAGGTCGGAAGACAGACAAGCACCTACCTCACAGAGGCCACCCTAGACACAGTCCTCATGTCCGAGTGGCATGAGGGGGCCCTGATTCTGACTTAACCACAAAGCCTGACTCACAGTTGTTCTCTAGTCAGAGAATAAAATCGCTTGAGTGTAGAATGTACGTGAAATGAGAACCACGTAGCTGTGCTGAGTTTAGAGTAACAGAAAGGAGAACGGGTTACTTCTTAACCAAAGGAGGTGATGATGAGGAGTTGATGTCCAAAGAGTTTGTTAAATTTGTGTTTCCAGAATGACAATGTTTTAGTTGGGATCACGCTTTTGTATTTGTTACCCAGGTTAACCTTTGACAAGACTGTCAATTCTTTTCTTTTTTTCTTTTTTCTTTTTTCTTTTCTTTTTTTTTTTTTTTTTGGATTTGGTTTTTTGGAGACAGGGTTTCTCTGTATAGCCCTGGCTGTCCTGGAACTCACTCTGTAGACCAGGCTGGCCTAGAACTCAGAAATCGGCCTGCCTCTGCCTCCCAGAGTGCTGGGATTACAGGTGTGCGCCACCACCACCCGGCAAGACTGTCAATTCTTAACAGACTACAGTTTGGACATCTATAAAATGTAGATAGTAAGCGAGGCATGAGCCTGGTGTGGTGCCACATGCCTTTACTCCCAGAAGTCAGGAGGCAGAAGTGAGTTTGAAGCCAGCCTGGTCTACAAAATAAGTCCAAAACAGCCAGGGCTCTGTTATACAGAGAAAACCTGAGAAACCCTGTCTTGGGGAAAAACAAAAACAAAAAATCAAAACCCCAAAACAAACAAACAAACAAACAAACAAACAAAACAAAACAACTCAACCCAAGTATGGAGACTCATTCTTGTAATCCTAGCACTTCTGGAGCTGAGGCAGGAGGACTGCCACCAACTCTAAGCCAGTCCGGGTTGCATTGTGAGTTCTGAACCAGCCCTGACCTTCAAAATGAGACCCTGTCTCAAAAACAGAAATGTGACAGTAATGGCATCCATCCCAAAGTTGTTATAAATATTGGAGTGGAATTCTTGGTATACAGTAAGTTCTCAGTAAACATCAGTCACTGCTACTAAGAGACTATAACGTTGCAGCTCTGGTTGGGGTGACACCGGTAGATGAGACATCCCAGCTTCAATGCAGCAAACTGGCACAGAGCTGGCTTGGAGGAACAGTACCCACACGTGCCAACCACTGTGTAGAGATGAGGATGGAGACTTACAGAGTCAGGGATTTCTTTTAAAGACGATAACTATGAAAGTGCTGAGGAAGAAAGAAACAAGGAGAGATGAGATCCGGAAAATCTGACCTCCCATCAGGTCAAGACTGGTCACCGCTGGGCACCAGATATCATAAGCTGATCGTGCCAGGACGTGGTTAAGAGTAAGTGCCAGGACAAGTTCTCTCTTGGAGGACAGTGAGCAGGGAGACCTGACTGATACAGCGGAGACATTACGTAGAGTGCAGAGATAGGGCCAGGCGCTAGACTTACCCATAGGTGGAGAGAATTCAGAAGAACGCCGAGAGAGACTGTGGTAGACAAACCACAGCATGGGAGCCTGAAGCCGAGGATCTCCAAAAATGCCCTTGAGTGCCTGGCCGGAGGAGCAGCCTGTGCTCACCACTGCCTCAGCAAGCAGCAGCACAGAAAGAGAGAAGTGACAGCCACATATATCCAGTAAGAAATGTCAGGGGACATCTTTCAAAAAAAAAAAAAAAAAAAAAGCCAGGAGGATCTGCCTGTGGCACTGGCATTGTAGGAAGGACCAGACAGGCACGTGCACCCACGGGAAGCAGCTCTCTCTCAGCATGTGGTAATTCACGATTAAGATGTCATGCATGCTCCCTCGGCTGCATAATGATTTACGTACCTTTTGGACACTACTGTGACCCTACGTACATAAAGATGGAGGTTCTGGATGCATCGTTGCAAAGGCTAAACAATTTGCAGATATTTGTCTCATAGGTACTATGAGGGTACTATAGGGAGTGCCTGACTTTAACAAGGCGTATGAAATGTACGATCATCCACATACGGTCGTGTTTTCCTTCAGGCACAAGTGTATTAAGATTGATTTCAACCCTGGCAACAATAACAAGATAAACTGGGCCACTGAAGACAAGCAGAGGAGAGTTGACTGACATCATACAGACTGCACTGTGATGCCTGAAAGGATAGGGCCTGGTGGTCTGTGCCAAGGACGACTCTACAACGTATAGATATCAGGAACCCCTTCCATGCGTCGTCCCTTCGTAGCCTTTGGGAGGAACGTGCAGCAGAGTGCGGTTCTAGGCCTGCGGGATCCTGAGGATGCGCGCGCATCAGCGTATCTGCGCGCGCATCAGCGTATCTGGGTAAAGCAAGTAAGATGGTGAACCACCAAAGCCGGGCGGAAAGAGACACTCCAGAGGTGGCTTTCGTATGTGTCGGTAAATAATAAACTTTCTGAGAAAAAAGGGGGATAGAATATTCCATTCACAATAGCCTCAAAATTACCTGGATGTGGGGAGCCTGGCAAAGTGGCTCAACAGATAGATAAAAGTTTGGCATGCAATCTTAGCAGCTTGAGTTCAATCTCTGGAATCCACCTAATGGCAGAAGGAGAAGCTCAACTGCACCATTGCCTTCTGACTCCCATGGTGGGGCATGCATCATACAGTTTCATTACACACACACACATGCATTCACATGGAATAATAAATTAAAATAAAGAATAAATCATACCTAACCAAGAAGAGGAGATGCCTGTACAATGAAAACTTTTAAACCGAGTTCAAAAAGTGAAGAATACACTAGCCGACAGAAGCAACATCCATGCTCAGAGGTTATCAAATTAATGCTGTAAAGATGATTACATTACCAAAAGCAGTCTACAGATTCAGTATAATCCCCATCAAACTTTTCCATAGAATTAAAAACAAATATACTCCTAAAACACAGAAGACCGACCCACAAGTACACAAGTCTAAAAGCAGCAAGATTGGAGTATCGGAATTTCTATCTGAAATTGTATTGCAAGGTCATAGTATTGAAAATTGTAAAGGACCACCACAAAAGAGCGGACTAGAGCAAAGGACTTAGAAATAAGCCACATGGCTATCACCATCTAATTTTTGACAAAGGTGTCAAACGTACCCTGGGGGGTCGGAGGAAGCTCTTTAAAACGTGGCTTTAACAAATTTATCCGTGTGAAATCTAACTGTGTATCAGATGCGACGTAATGTTTCTATTGGTAATTTCCTGTGGTCATTCTCATCTGATTGTGTACTACCATTGGTGAACAATTTTGTACCATATAGCATCCTCTAGTTATCTTCCATTCTACATGGATGCTCATTCATGGCTGTTTCATTATTGGTCCACACCAAGAATTTATAGTTACCCAGGGATTGTACAGTCTGAAGCATAGTGGAATACGCCAACGTTGTTTCCTCCATCTTTCTTGTGGACATGTGTGGATATATATGTGTGTGTGTTGGGTCTTAGTCTGTAAGTTTGTTGCACAGGGATGTATGCTGGTGTGTTATTAACAGTATCCAAATGAAGTGGTCAACTGCTGTTACCCAGGTTGCTTTCTGTGCATATGGTATTTTATACAACTTATATGGTTGTGGTTATATTTTTACCCATGTATCCATTCAGTGTACTATATAAAAATATTCATACTAAGTCTAATTCATATATGCTTTATACATTATATGTGTAATATTTAATTGCCTCTTGTATCAGGCATTCCCTGTTCAGTCTTGATCTAATGTTTAGTTCATGTATTTATTTCATTAGACCTTGGGCCAAGGAGCTGCTTTTATCTCTACTCGCTTAGTTTGGAGCGGGCCATTGACTCTTCCTTTGGCTCTTGCTGCTGTTGGCTGATGCCATGTGATATTCTCATTGGCTGTTCATAATATCACAAAAATTTTAAATTGATCAGACTGTATAATATTTGGGGTCCCATACTAGAAAATCCAATCCCATAGTGTGAGAATGGTTAAAGATGGGTGTGGGTGTGGTCTGCTTTTGGAGAATCCTAATCAGGTGCATATGTCTACCAAGGTGCATACATAAGTGTACAGAGCCATACTGGGGCAGTCATGCACTTGGTTTGAGTTTGACTTTGATCAAGGACAATCCCTGGCTTCGGGCAGGAATCTGCCCTAGGACATAATAGGGAAGTGGGTTAAAGCAGGAATTTTTATCCTTAGGTGGAGTGCTAAGAGTGTACTACGGTCAAGGTTAACATCTCCCAGATAGCCAGGATCCAGCCCCACCTAGGGTGGAGTACAGGAAGTAAAGGTTAAGTTCATTGTTCCTCCTGGTCTAGGAATTCCTGAATTAAGCAGGTGACCCACCCAGCTGCCGGAGCAGTTGAGGACCTCCAAGAGAAGCTAGACAACTTCCACCGGAACTCAGCCTGGAGTCTGGGAGGAAGGGTTTGCCCAAACTGTTAAAAGGTCTGGCGCCATTAAAGTTTCCGGCTTTGATCAGTGAATATTGTCTTAGCCATACTTCTTTTCGCCCCTTCCCTATTTATCCCTCAGCTTCTGTTCCAGAAACCTACTTCGTAATAGCTGCTGGCAGCTATGGAACCCAACACATAACCTTCTTTCCATTGTTATAATAGTCCTATAAAGTCTATTTATAAGGTATAGTTGAAACTCAGCCTATGCCCTATTTTTTTTCCTTATAATTGTGTGTGAATCTGCTTTATATCTTGGGCAGTATTTGCACTGATTTTTTTTGCATCCTTGATCATTTTCCATGTTGCCTTTAAATTTCTGCCTGAATATCACTGGAATGTGGCGTGTGTTCCTGTGTGTCCCAGGGTCTCATGTATTTTTATTATGTTTTTCCCCTGTGGTAATCTTAACTTCTCTGGCTACATCATTTAATTCCATCCAACATTCCTTGGACCATATATCTTTGTTATTAATTTTCCAATTGTTCACTTTCCATTTTTCTGACCATATGGCTACACCATTAGCTACACATCATGAGTCGGTGAATAAATGTAGTACATTTGGTTTTGCTATGAAGTTTTGCCTTGCTGCTTCTGTTGCTGCTACTTCTGCATGTTGTGCAGATATAGCTGTTCCTTGTTCTGTAATCACCATTCCATCCACCGGTCTGTAGGCTGGCGCCCTCCACAAATCCATATTCTGTTTACTGATTGTGGAGCTATCCTTAAACCAGGCATTAACCAGGGAAGTCTGGTACTCTCCTATCTCCCACAATGCTCTAATGGTACCTGTTTCTGGGGAGGAGTGGCATTTGGGACAATTGATTATCCCTGGGGACTCATGAGGTGGTTGGTCTGAAGTATGGACTCTGATGCTCCCTTTGGAGACAGGGTATCAGAGTGAAGGAGCTCCGCTAAGCACCATTTCCATTGTGTTACTTCCCCTTCCAAGGGTAGACCGGCCCACACTTCCTCTGGTGCCTACATCCTAGCTAGGATCAAGATGGTGGTTCTGAATATCACTTTACTGTTCTGCAGCATGCTGTGGCAAGTTTTAAAGGCTTTGTATGCTCTTCAAATTGTTTTCTCAAATAAAGAGAATTTGTTTTTTGACCACGGGAAGGGCTTACAATAGAAGCTTACTGTCTGTTCTCTACCATTTCTTTTGTCAGATACTCCAGTTTCCATAGTGGTTTATGTACAGTATGTCTAAACATACTGTGTCATCTGGTTGGATGTATTGTAGTTTAGAATATCCCTTTATATATTCTAACACTGTTTTCACAGCTTGTTCTTGGGGTTTATCTCAAATGAAATCATCTGCTTTCCTTCCAATATTATACAAGGATTATAGAATAAGTTGTAAATATGGCATGTGTTGACTCCATATCCAAATAATCCTATACGATATGATGTTGCACCTCTGTATTTTTGGTTGGTGTTTTAAGCTGTTCTAACTTACTTATGACATCTGTAGTTATTTCTGGTTCTGTTGTGGACTACATCACACCCAAGAACTTGACCTTTGTATCTGGTTCTGATACCTTATCTTTACTGATGGGTCAAACATCATCTCTCAATACTTGTAGGGTTTGATCTACTGTTCCTTGTATATTTTCCTTTTCTTGTCCTGTTATCAAAAGGTCATCAACATATAAATACATAACACAATTAGACTGGCATGACCATCTTAGAACACTGTGGGCTGCCAGGTGTGGTGGAACACCTGTAATCCCAGCACTTGGGAGGCAGAGGCAGGCTGATTTCTGAGTTTGAGGCCAACCTGGTCTACAGAGTGAATTCCAGGACAGCAAGGACTACAGAGAAACCCTGTCTTGAAAAACCAAAACCAAAACCAAACCAACCAAACAAACAAAAACACCAAAAAAATGTGGACCAATTATTGGGCTATTTATGTATCCTTGTGGTGGTCTTAAAAATCAGTACTGTCTTCCTTTCAAAGTGAATGTGGTGTATTCTATGCTTTGTGGGTACTGTGTCTGACAAATCTATCCTTGACAGCCATTTTGGTGCTGCTTCCTTTTTTTTTTAAGGTTTTTATGTATATGAGTACACTGTTTCTCGGCAGACACACCAGAAGAGAGGGCATCAGATCGCATTTACAGATGGTTCTGAGCCACCATGCAGTTGCTGGGAATTGAACTCAGGACCTCTGGAGGAGCAGCCAGTTCTCTTAAACTACTAGGCCATCTCTCCAGCACCAGTGCTTTCTTAATCCTCATGAAAATATCTTCTACATCTGGTCATTGTCCTGGCAGTTTAGGGGACAACTCATTAATTCTCCTATAAACTACTGTCATTTACCATTTATCGTTTGGTTTTAAAACTGGCCAAAACAGACTGTTAAACTGAAGCTTTGAGTTAGTTCAATTACCCTTTCTTTAGTAGAGCTTAATGGTTTCAGATATCTCCTCTTTTCCTCCTTTAACTGAGTTTTGTGGTGTAAATGAGGATTTAATTGTTGGTAGCCATATAGGTTCTGTTTTTACTTCTGCTAGATTACATTTTACTTTTGCAATCTTTTTAAAACTTAGGAGACCAGGGGAAAATTTTAAGATTGTTGGGAAGCCTAGAAGATTTTCTGATGCACTGCAACATGCAAAATCCAAATCATATACCATTTATTCTAATTTACATATTGGTACTATGAATTCGCCTGCCATTCCTGGTGTAATTATTGTTTCGTTATTTGGTAGAGTGTCTGGTAATCCTGTGTATATAGTAACATCACTGTCTGTGTCAATTAGCCATCTAATTTATTTTCTTATTCTTAATTTTTAGGGGCAGCATAATATATGGTCTTATTGGTGCCTAACTTGATTCCTGTTGAAAGGTGTATATGTTTGCCTTCTCATAGTTGGGCACTAATTGTTCCTTTGTACTGGTGGGATCTTTGTGGTGGCTTTCTGTTCCCTAAAAAAGGCTTAAGTTTATTCACTCTAAAAGTCCTATTTAGCACCTCCTTCTGTGGGGTTCTATCTACAGAGGGCATTCCAGGTTTTCTGTCAAAGGGTCTAATATTTGTGAATGGTCTGAAAAGCCTGGGTATTCTCCTTAAATTAAATGGCTTCCTTCTTACATCTAATGTTACTATTTTTCTTGGTCTAGCTCCCTATACCCTTTAAAGAAATCAGTTACCTCAGAAATGGTTTTGCAATTTTGAAGTGGTCGTGCCAAATTAACTCTCCTGTGTAGTGGTGTGAGGTCCAAAGATAAAAATGTGCATCTCCAGGCTGCGGTTATCCCGTTCAGGAGAGGGTGTCCATCACCTCAAGCAGTGTCTAGGAATTGCTCTAAAGCGACATACACTGCCGGGTTCTCTCTATATTGTTACTTTTCCTCACATCTAATTCCAACAGCATGACTGTGTCTCGTCCTTTTCCCCAGAGCTTTATCTTATAGAATAAATCCTTCATTCCAATCTGGCCATATTCTTGTCTCAACTGATCTGTTTCTTGAGGACTGTATGGTCTCATTTCTATTTGTTGCTTGAGCTTCTCCTCCTCATTGTTACCAAATACTGTGAATCTTCTAGGTGTATTAACCTTGGGAGGGATATGGCTGTCTTGCCTGAGCTCTGGGTTAGGACAGTATCTCAGATCTTCACACACACCCATATCTTCTGTGTGCAAGAGTATGTGTGTGAATGTGAGTGTGTGTGTGTGTGTGTGAGTGTGTGTGAGTGTAGGTTTGTGCAAAACCCAAAGGGGAAGCATGGGAGGGGAAGAGGAGATCTTAATAGAGAGAGAAGGCGGGAAGAGAGAGCAACGTGTATGCCGTTAGACAGGAACTCCTGGCGGGCAGGTGAGGGGGACCATTAACTGGTGGAGGAGAGGGAGGGCATTTGGAAAGAGGGTGAGTAACAGCAGGTTTATGAAAGTGCTATCATGAAACCCACTACTTTACATGCTACCTTTAAAAAGTTTCAAACTCCCCACAACATACCACTCTAGTTATAATGACTGTAACTAAAAAGGGACAAAAAAACACAATAGGAGATGAGAAGTGTGTGTGCTGGGGAGAAGCCCTATGGTGATATGCATTTGTACAAGCGTGGGAACCGAAAGGAGATTTCTCAGGAAAGGAGAACAGTAGCCGTCCGTTGACCCATCACTTTCACTACTGGGTACAAACGCAAAGCAACGCAAAGGAGAGCGCCGTGATGAAGAGATGTCTGCCTTCCATTCATTAGAGTCAAGAAATGGGAACCACCATGCACGGGCCCATTAATTCATGAATGCGGAAAGGAAATATAGGAACATATATTATTCAGCCATAAACAGAATGCAATCCAGATGGTCGTGGCGACTGCAGAGAAACTGGAGATTTTGATATTGAATGAAATAAACCAGATATAGAAACACAAACATTACACTCAAATCTCATCCATGAATGGAGCCCTAAGGAGGTCGGCCTCGAGAGGTAGCAATAGAGTAGTAATTCCCAGAGGATGTGGGGGGGAGGGAAAGGGGGGGGAAGAGAACAGGTACCAGATACAGAGGTAGAACCGGCTAGACAGAATAGATTTTAATTTCCTGGTAGTGTAATTATGGCTGACAAAAATCAATCACATAACTCAAAATAACCAACAAAAAAGGTTTGGATACTCCCAAAATAAACTAAAAATATAAATACTTGGGATGATATCCCAGTTACCACAATTTGATCATTATACACTGTACACCTGTGTTAAAATATCACATCAGACCCCCAAAAGTGATCCTGTGTGTCTTCTGACCTCTGTAGGCACCAGGTCACTGTGTGATACAGACTGATAAACACAAATACATGTAAAATATTAATAAACATACTTAAAAACCAAGTACTCCCAAAGTATGTAGTTATATCTGTTAATAATTTTTAAATTTTAATATTTCCCCCCCCAAAATTCCAGAAACCAAAACTCTGGCACCTATGATGCCTAATACCTGTCACTAGATGGTCTTCCTCCAGCAGGATGCACTGTGGTGCCAGTGGCAAGAGGTGGCTTCATGATGGGCACCAGTTGGAGTGAGGGGCTCTGTCACACAGCTTTGTCTACCCAGGCAGGGAAAGGTCCCTGAGTAAATGGGACAAGTCTGACCTGTTCAAAACAGCAAGGTGGCCGCTGTAGCTGTGAGAGAATGAACAAGGAAGCTCAGAATGGGGGGGGGGGGGGGGAGGGTTACTAAGACATAAAATGGAGTCCTTAATGACAAGCCTACAATTTTGGACTTTATTCCTGAAACCTATTGCGGCAATCTGTGAAGGCCAACTCCTGAGCTTGGTTGAAATTACCGTCTCAGCTAGGACTCTAAAGGAAGTGGTCCACCAGCCCTGTGGCTAAGCAGTCATTCACTCAAAGCCAGATTGAAGTCAACATTTTCCCTCATGATGGCCAGGCAAACCATACGCAGGGCATTCATCATGACCACACCGTAGATTTTGCAAGTGTGTCCGAGTTAACTGTAGAAATCATTAGTGTCTGTATGAACTTCCCTTAGATGCCGAGTTCCAACTATTCACTGAGCTATCAAGCTGTGAATCACAGCTCAACTGTCAAAACAGTTGAGCTCCTCCTCCTCCCCCTCCTCCTCCTCCTCAACGAAGTTTTTAGTTGGTAGCTTTGGACAGTTGGTGCCTGTGCCACCCACAGGTCACTGAAAGCACCAATGCACCTTGCAACAGTCCAAGTTTGATGAGGTTAGAAGTGAGGGGAAGCCTGGAAATACTAGGAACCAGACGGCGATGATTACTCCCAGACCAGAGACTGTGAACATGTTCCTCAAACTCATAACAGAAGCAAGCTGCCCAAAGGCAGGGTCCTGGGCGCCTGACAGCAAGCAGCTGCTTACATGGCTTCATTTTAGCTTAAAGTAACATGTCAGCATTTCTTATTCTGTGAATCTAAAGCCAACCCCATCAATCATCTTGAGGCTAGCTTTGTCACAGGCACCCGAGTGAGCTGAGGTAATACTTCCCAAGAACACACAGCCACACACTCTCAACTTTCTCTGTTGTAGGAATCTCTTCCAGCATCTGGATACCCCACCTAAGAAAGGACTGACAACACAACAAATGTTCCTAAGAACAACCAGGTCTGGTACAGCAAAGTGAGGTCAGTCTTTACCCTCAGCCCTGGGGAAGTTGAGACAGAAGGATCTCAAGGTCAAGACCAGTCTGGGACTACATGGTGTGGTCCTTGTTTTTTTAAATAAGGAGAGGAAAGCGGGTAGAGGGGGACGAAACAATCTGTGATGCAGACCTGCCAATGGGCCTCCTTGAAAATCCTTAGCCCGACACAGCATTGTTAAGGTAGCCACTATAATTTAATGACTGCATCCAGATAATAATTTGTACTGAATAACAATAAAAGTCACAGAATTACAGTTGCAAAAGAGAGACCTAAAAGTTGTCTGTTGTGGCTATAATTCCTGTGCCTTAGCTCAGGTTTCCTTCATCCAGTGATGCTCATTTTGAGATCCCGAAAACCTATTAAAGTTCTGTGGCAGTAAGTACCAGAACTCATCTTACAGATGTACAGCATGAGGACTAATTGAGGGGAACCACCATTTAGAAAGCAGAGCCTTAAAACTTACAGAATTATGGCATTAGAGATGGCTCAGTAGTTAAGATGGCTGCTCTTGAGCATGGGCTAGACCCTAGACACCCTGCACATATGTTGCAGATGTGCAGCTTGGTCTCCAACAACCAGAGTGAGGCTGTTTCTGAATCTGTTTCCTGTCTGTGGATCCTGTTCCCTAACTGGGCTATCTTGTCTGGTCTCAGTGGGAGAAGATGCACCTAGTCCTGCAGTAACTTGATGTGCTATGGTGTCATGATATCCAGAGGGGTCTCCCCCTTCTCAGGGGAGAAAAAGAGGGGAGGGGAGGGGAGGAACTATCTGAGGAGGTGCTAGGAAGGTAGGAGGGGGCTGGTATTGGGATATAAAGTGAATAAATAGAGAAACAAAAAGATAGCTGCTCTTATAGAGGTCCTGAGTTTAAGTCCCACCACCCACATGGCAGCTCACAACTATCTAACTGTATCCCCGTGGGATCTGATGTCCTCTTTTGCTCTATAGAAGCGATGAAATAACTATATACATAAAATTCAGGGATAAATCTTTAGAACGAACAGAACCAAGCAACCCTAGTAGGCCGTGTAGCAAGGACAGCTGTCAGTATCACCCTGACGCCACCATTGGCGTGCAGGAGCTCCAGTGTTGCCACTAACAGACATTCCACCAAGATTAAAGTTGCCTAAGACAAGTTAAGACCACTGTGACTCTAGGTCATTCCTGGGAAGCCCAAGGACACAATGGGAGGAACATCCTGGAGCTGCAGGGGTAAAACATACTCTTCTTGCCTACTGAGACTGTCCATAGTGGGCAAGACTGTAAGGATTCAGATGCATCCTTAGGTTGGGACTTTGGTTCTGATCCACTGTCCTAATCGACGGAAGCTGCCAAATGTCCGACAGAAGACGAAAGGCACACACGCCCAACATGACCAAGAGTCCAGCATTTTATAAATTAGAATCTTCCTACAAATTTTAGTCATCAGGTATAATTATTATATTATATCAATAAATTGCATGTACACTATGAAAGGCACATAATAGTTAAGGGCTGACTTATTAGCTGAAATTATGCTGAATTCAAAACTTGGTTAGAATGATTCAAACTCTAGGAAACGAGAGGGAAACTAGTGAATTTATAATCTCTGTTAACTATTTCAACTACTTGAGAGAATTAGTTTTGAAATTACCACAAAACAATACCCTTCTTGTTGATGACATTGGTTCAAAGATAGTGAGCGGCCACTGGACATGTATAGAGTTGTGTTTGTGATTTTCAGAATCAGACAACTTAGTTTTGGGGCTGGAGAGATGGCTTAGCGGTTAAGACTGCTCTTCCAGAGGTTCTGAGTTCAAATCCCAGAAACCACATGGTGGCTCACAACCATCTGTAGTGAGATCTGATGCCCTCTTCTGGTGTGTCTGAAGGCAGCTACAGTGTACTCATATATAATAAATAAGTAAATCTTTTAAAAAAAGAACCAGACAATTAGGACTGGTCTTGGGAATCGGTTAAAGTGTCAGTAGAAAGTGTCATAATAATTCAGCTAAATTCAGTATAAGTTTATTAAGTGTCTATTTGTGCAAAACACTATAAAACTATAACTAAAACCTGAGTCTTGCACTTAAAAACTTACAACAGTAGTAAGACAAAACAAGAAATATGCAACAAACAAATCCTCAGCATTTACTGCTCCATCTCTACAAGAAGCACAGGCAAAGCGGAAGTTTCAGTGGGTGACTCCCCTGGACCGTATGACTAGGTATCGGGCAAAGTCTTGCCCATGTTCCTAGCTCTGGGGTCAAGCAGCATTCTCAAGACCAGAGGTTCTCACCTGTGGGTCTTAATCCCTTAGGACTAACCGTTTCACAAGGTGGTAGGTAAGGTGTATGTGTGTGTGTATGTGTGTGTGTGTGTGTGTGTGTGTGTGTGTGCATTACAATTCACAATGGTAGCAAAATTATAGTTATAAGGTGGCAATGAAAATAATTTTATAATTGTGTTGTCACCACAACATGTGGAACTGTGTCAAAGGTCTGCATCATTAGGAGAAGGGCCACACTCTCTGAAACCTGGCTCTGGTCCTATCAGTCCTTCACATCTGTCTTGCTTATCTCCCACTGTTAATTCAATCAGAATTGTTCCTCCCTTAGTTAATTGTTCCTCCCTTAGTTAATTCAATCAGAAAATCCTGGCTGTTCTCAAGTACCGCCTTCTATAGACTCCACATGGACATCTCCATATGCAATCTTGCTATTCAGGGCGCTGAATTGAGGACAGGCACTCAAGGGTTAAAAAAAAATCACTTTTTTTTTTTTTTTTGGTTTGTGTCTTCTCTGACACCCTTCCCCTCAGGGCATTGAAGAGAAAATAACTGGCTGAGTGGGATAAAGGCTGGGAGATAAAGAAGAAATGGGAAACAGGACCCAATGGAAAATATTATTGCACTCCACGGCTGACTCATCCATTATAAGGCAATGTCAAAAGTCAGAGCATCAGGCACACAGCTCTCCGGGAAAGCCAGATAATCAGTCCAGTGTGAGACCAAGAAGGCTTGGGGAGCCTGAGGGGAGAAGCTGTCAGAACAGTCTGAGGAATGCCTTCTGGGGCAGGAGCAGAGTTAAATTTGCTTGTCTGCTTTTAATTTGGGGAAATGTAAAATACAGGGAAAGGCCACTGCAACCCACCCACCCACTGCAAAGGCTTCATTGACTGTACATAATCAGTTCACGGCCAAGTCTCTTTTATCTGAACATGAAACTCCATGTGGGCAACGATTTTGAAGATAAGTGTTTTGATCACAAGATATTAATTAGCTATGTGTTTCTAAATGTGAATAAAATCTCAGTGTTATCATCACACATAATATTTGTTGTTTTTAAGGAAAAAAAAACATTAAGTAATGAACTAATAATCAACAGTCAGGTTTCCCCAAGTGTGTTAATCTAAAACACATGTTGGGCCAGAGAGATGGGGTTCAGTACGTGAGAGGGCTTGTTGCCAAGCCTGGTGACTTGATTTCCATCCCTAGGACCTATCTAATTGAAGCAGAGAACAAGTGGGTATAGTCCTTTGACCTCCACACTTACGCTGTGACATACTCATGCACACAGTAAATAAGTAATAACTAAATAAACACAACTAAAAGTGTAGATGGCTTATACAAATTTGTTCCTGAACCAAGGAGTTCATAGTTTTTGTTTTGTCTTTATATTAGAGAACTTTTATCTACAAGTTCCACATGTTTTTATCCTTATAATTTATTTCTCAAAGACACCAAATTGTCCTGTTTAGTTGCTCATTTTTTTTTTTTTTTGGTTTTACTGACTCCATGTCTGTTTTTCCCCCTTCCTTATTTCTCATTTCTTTAACTCACTATACACTGATAGAAATAGAATTTGGGGGCTGGAGAGATGGTTCAGCGGGTAGGAACTGCTCTTCCAAAGGTCATGAGTTCAAATCCCAGCATCCACATGGTGGCTCACAACCATCCGTAAGAATATCTGACTCCCTCTTCTGGCATCTAAAAATAGCTACAGTGTACTTACATATAATAAATAAATAAATATTTAAAAAAATAGAATTTGGATCTGGTAATGATTGATGATCCCTGTCCCTCCCAATTTGCTTTGTAGGTGGTGCTATAAACTTCTGGTAGGAACCACACAATTTCCAGTTGCCCTTCAGGGATGGAAGCAGCTACTGATGATAGACTCGTTACCTCATCGGGGATTTGGGTTAGCATTTGAAGGGCTTATATAAAGCCTCTCTCTCTGTCTCTCTCTCTCTCTCACACACACAGACACACACAGAGAGAGAGAGAGACAGAGAGAGAGAGACAGAGAGGGGAGAGAGAGAGAATCCAATTATTCTTCAATTTTCTTTTTATAGAGAGGGCTTTTTTTTTTATTGGCCTAGATCCTCTAACACTGTAAGACTAGGAGAGTCATTAAGTCGAGGAATGGGAACCAGAGCAGATGGTAAGTCACTTTGTAATGATGCTAGGTACGCTGGAGAATCAGGTACACATATGTGAGTAGTTCCTGCAGGATTCCGATGGTTTTCCCTTTGTGTTCCCTGCTCAATCACATTCTTAGTTCCACCAATAAAAACAAAACATTCACTGTGTGTCTGTCAATTCTCATGCACTCCCTTAAATAAATACAGCCCTTCCCCCCTTGAAATTTACCTGGTTATAAATAATAATAAAAAAAATCCAGATGGAGTTGCTTGTAAGTCGTCCCATCAAGGATAAAACATGAACACCAATGACTGCACAATGAAACAGGAGCAGCAAGCTTAGTCCCACCCGGCCGTCTGCGAGCAGTTACGGTGTTATAACAATTCTCTGCTTTTTGTATTAATTGCCGAGCCAGCTGCAGAAGCATTTAGTACTACTCACTTGACAGAGCTGACAGAGAATTTAAACTAACTGCTCCCAAGACTAGCTTCTTTTTAAAACAAGGATGAGGCCAGATTCACTTCTTACTTAACAGGCAGTAAAGGAGAGCAGTTTTATATTTATTTCATAGGTCAAAACTCAGTCCTTCAAAAAGGAAAGATTTTGGTTTTTTTCTATATACCTATTTGAAGGCAAGACTTCAAACTAGACAACAATCACAATTTTAAGCCCCCAAGCAAGTGCTAGGGGTGGAGGACAGCAATTATAGAAATCACACATTCACCAGTCAAAAGTATGAACACACCCTAAGAGTCTAACTTCACCGCTTGACATTACATCACAAACCACCCATGTACATACAATGGATCAGATTGTTTAAAGTCCCAGGCTAGCCTTAATTGAAAGGAGCAGTGTCTTTGATTCTGTGACTTTCTGGATATTCATTTTACAGCTTTTTTAAGTTCAGAAGGGAATGTAGAAAGTAGCAGCAGGATGGCCACTGTGCAGCTATTTGGAGGTCTTGTTCGGGAAGGACAGAATATAAACAGTCGGGTGCTGCAGCAGAAACGAGAAATAGATGAGGAAAAAAGTCAAAGAGAAAGCGATGAAGATAAGGCCAAAGAGGCAAGTCTGGATCTAGGTAGGCAAGGCTTGTCTGCAAGCTTGGCATGGAGGGGGCTACCAAGCCAAGAAGGGACTGTTCTCGGACTCAAGGCCATCGCTCAGTGAAACCTAATGGAATTGACTTTCCCTAAACAAACAGCCACTCCACCCCTAACAACAACCAATCAGTTCTTAAGGAAAAAGTTCCTAATGTCTCAGAGTAGACTTATTAAGATAACACCACCATTGTTTGTACCAAGCTAAAGCCATTACTAGCCAATAGAAATGTGCCGAGCAAATGTCAACCAATCATGTAACTGCCAAGTTGGTAAGGCCCTTACCTGCTACAACCATGATAAAAAGACGAGACTTGTACTAGCTCAGTACCTTCCACACCATCCACTGTGTTAGAGAGGTTAGAGGGCCTGAGCTCAAGCTTCAAAACTCTTTGCTTTTCCATGGTGGTCTATGGGAACTGTGTGATCTGAACGTAACAGGGAGCCGTAGCACATGCCTTTAATTCCAGTACTTGGGAGATAAAGGAAGGTGGATCTCTGGAAGTTTGAGGATGGCCTGGTCTACAGAGTAAGTTCTAGGACAGTCAAAGCTACACAGAGAAACCCTATCTTGAAAAAAAAAATCTGACCCAAATCTAAGGATAATATAAGTGCTGTAAAATGGCATCCTTGGATCTATCTCTTTATTTTCTTCCCAAACATTTAAGGATGCATCAGATAAACTCTTTTATCTTAATTTCAAGACAACAAAGAAATTATCTGCACTATAACCCACACTCTTCTGTGATGGACAGTAACTATGTACCTAACCCTCATGCATTAATTCATTACTTTAATATACATTAAATATGAAAGTAGAGATTGAATACTCTTCACCTTCTAGAATTGAATTATACACTGCTGGTTTGAATGAGAATGGCCCCCATATACTCATGTACTTGAATGCTTAACCTGCAGGAAGTAGAACTATTTGAAGGTGTGGCCCTTATTGGAGTAGGTGTGACCTTGTTGGAGGAAGTGTTTCACTAGGGGGTGGGCTTTGAGGTTTCAAATGCTCAAGCCAGGGCCAGTGACTTGCTCTCTGCCTGCAACTTGTGGATCTGGATATAGAACTCTTGTAAGAGTCCGTCGGAAGATCCCCACTCAGTAAGGCCACAGAGACCAGAATCACTGCAATCTGCAAGAGGTTTATTGTTCCAATGAACAACACTGGGTTCCCCCAGCACTCAGGCAAGAGGAGACCCTGAGCTCACAAAGCATACCATTTTTATGAGCATTTTGGTGGAGATTTCAGCAGTTGCCTGAGTTAGACAATTATGATTAGTTACCCTGAGCAACATTTAAAATTATTGGTCAACTCAAATGGAGAGGCTGTCTCTGCCATTTGGCCCTGTCCTTCCCACCTTGAGGTATTTGTGGTATTTCCTGGTGAGAGACCCCCCCCCAACTCATTATTTTTAGACCCCAGCAATTAGCTTAGCACTGAGTCACTGAGTAACTTGCCTTTTCGCCCTCAGCTTGAGACCTTTGGTCTCAAGAGATAGCCCACCTTGTCCCAGGAACTAGCTCATCTGATGACTGGCCCAGTGTTTAACTATACAATGCCCCAAGGATGTCTGCTCCAGATAATCTTTAGCCTTCCTTAAGGCATAAACTATTGCCTGACTTACACATTCTATACTTCCCATCCCATGCATAATTGTCTTCCACTCCTTGCTTTGTGATTTTTCCCCTTTAAATAACCCAACTTGAGTTGCTCAGGGTCCACAGTCCTCTACCTGTGCACGGTGTACGGCTGTGGAACCCAGAGTTCTGGAATAAAAATCCTCTTGCTAATTGCATCAAGACCGTTTCTCGAGAGTGATATGGGTGTCACCTTCCGAGGCATGGGGCGCTGGGGTGCCCTCGGTTTTTTCGGGTCTTACCCTGGCGTTGTCTTTTTTGTCTCGTCACTTCCCTTTCTGGTTTCACCCTAGGCAGTGTGGGTCTGTTTAGGCCTTTTCCATATCTATCGCCCCCTCAGCAGTCCTGGGCAGAATGCCAAGTTTCAGTCTAGCTTTGAGCCCCCATTCTGGGTTGAGGGGAGCTGGCCTGCTGTTTCTGACAGGGTTCTCACATTCCCCCCTTTTTTTCTTATGGCCATTTCAATCTTGAAATGAGGTCTCATACTGTCCTAGCTCCTGGTACTTACAGTTGCCGCAGCATTAGCACCTGAATGGTACTAATGCGTTCTCTTAAAAGGCAGCTATCTTGTTAAAGATTAGGGTTCCTGGGGACAGGGTCAATAGTAAGCTCACCAGTGGTCCTAATAAGGGGAGAAAATAAGGTAAAAATCTCATTCCAGGCACCCTGCCTGGCATAATTAAAAAGCTCTTGGCATCTTTTTTCTACAACTTTACTGGGCACTGGCTCTACGGCTCAGGTGGCTGGGTGGGTCACCTGTCTAATTCAGGAATTCATAGACCTGAGGAACAATGAGCTTCACCTACACTCTGAGTGCTCCACCCTAGGTGGAGCAGGATCCTCCACTCAGCAAAGACAGGGAGAGGAAGTTCACCTTGATCAAAGTCAAGTTCCTACCAGGTGGCATGACACCCCAATATGGCTCTGTGCATCTCCCTTTTTATTAGTTTGAAGATGAGGAGGTATTAAGCAAGTGGATAAACATCCATCAAAAGATGGTGGGCCTTAACCAGGAAGGGGAAACAGTGACCTTGATTCCTCTCAAATATTTTATGACGTCTTTTGCAGAGGAGAGGTTTTAGGCTTCCTTGTTATTATTTCAAGGACAGCCTCTCAACGCCAACCTCTATGCAATCAGGTGTGCTTCCTGGGGACTCAGAGACAGAAAACATGGTCCTCCCCATGCAGTGCTTTGCCTTGCACCTCTCACTGGTGCCCATGTCTGCTCGCAAGCAGACACACATAGATCTGAGTTCTATGTGGCTCCTGATAGGAGATCCACTTGCATAGGTTTTGAAGCCAGGGGGTCTGCAAATATCCTTAACAGACACTCGATTTTCAATCCAGGTGAACCTGGGGTGGAGACAGCCAGTCTGCTTAACAAGGCCAAGAGTTAGAAGCAAAATAGAATTAACTTGTCTTTGGATGGCCCTAGGTATCTCATTCAGTTGTAAATTAGAGACTTTCAGACACAAAGCCTGGCTCTGGGGTTGGGGAGGTAGCTTTGTGAATCAAGAGATAAACTGTTATTTCTCTGGAAGAGTGGAGACCCTCACTCAGTAAGGCCACAGAGACTGGAATCGCTGCAATCTGCAAGAGGTTTATTGTTCCAATGTACACTGGGGTCCCCCAGCACTCAGGCAAGAGGAGACCCTGAGCTCACAAAGCATACCATTTTTATGAGCATTTTGGTGGGGAGTTCAGCAGTTGCCTGAGTTAGACAATTATGATTAGTTACCCTGAGCAACATTTAAAATTATTGGTCAACTCAAATGGGGAGGTTGTCTCTGCCATTTGGCCCGGTCCTGCCCACCTTGAGGTATTTGTGGTATCTCCTGGCATTGTCTTTTCCTCTCTGGCCTCACCCTAGGCAGGGTGGTTCTATTTAGGCCATTCCCTTATCTATCCTCCCCCTAGGCAGTCCTGGGCAGAATGCAAAGTTCAGTCTAGCTTTGAGCCCCCATTCTGGGTTGTGGGAAGCTGGCCTGCTGTTTCTGACGGGATTCTCACACTCTCAGCAACTTTCCAGCGTGATGTCTGCCTGTATATCACAATATTTACTGCTATGACAATAATAGTCTAAACCTCAAACTGTAAACTGACCCCAATTAAATGCTCTCCTTTTAAAGAGTAGCCATGGTCATGGTGTCTCTTCACAACAACAGAACATTCATTAAAACATACCTATTAAGGAAGAATTTAACATATGTTCTACATAAGGCATAGGGCAACAGGAGGCAAGCTCCCAGCTCCTTTATTTCTTATCTATGACTTCCATGATCTCTCTGGGCTTTCCTAAAGCCTGGCACCACCAAAGGATTAAATGCACAAAAACCATCAGCTCCAGGTGCTGTGAATCTTCTGCCAAAAGCAAAGAGTTGGGGTAGAAACTTGAGCTCCACAAAGATTTATTGAGCCCATGTGAACAGCCCACTGTTTTTGCTGTGGTGTTTGGCATAGAAGTATAAACTCTGTTTGTTTAAAGAAATGGAATCTAATTCTCTGTTGCCTGAAGCCTAAAGAATTCTAAACCAAAACAAGCTTTCAAGTCTATTTGAAGTATTAGACATAGATAATCAGAAAATGAAACAAAATACAAAAAGAGGAAATGTGCCTAATTCTAACAAACCATTTCTATCTAGGGCATGAAAAAAATAGGAGATGGTTTGGTGGTAGGAAGGGAATAAAATATGTCTATTTTGAAGTTGTATGTGTTTCCCCAGTGAAACAGCTTCAGAAAACCATAGAAGCGACTCCTCACCACAGCCTGAACTATAAAAAAAAATAGTATTCCATAAAATTCCATGTCTTAATCAGTGTTCTATTGCTGTGAAGAGACAGGATGTCCACAGCAACTCTTATAAAGGAAAAAAAAAATTAATTGGGGTCTGCTTACAGTTCCAGAGGTTTAGTCCATTATCATCATGAAGAGGTGTCCCTTCACAATGGCATGCAGGCACACATGGTACTGGAGAGGTTGACAGTTCTACATCTGGATCCAAAGGCAAGTTACTGGGTTTGGCTTGAGCTCTTCAGACTTCAAAGTTCTCTCCCAGTGACACACTGACACAGTTCCTCCAAACAGGCCACGCCTCCTCAGCCCCCTCAAGCAGTACTACTCCCTAAAGACCAAACATTCAAATATATGAGCCCTTGGGGGCCATTCCTATTCAAACTACCACACTCAGCGACATGATGGTGAAGTGAACACTTCAGGAGGAGAAAGCAAGGAGCCAAACTAGCACTACAGGACAAGAAGCTCAGGTACTTGAGCTCCAGAACTGGAGTTTGGGAAAGCAGTTTTGAGTCAAGCAGTGGACTGACTCCTTCATTTCTGTTTCAGACACTCTAATGACGATGTGTGTGGTTTTGTCGTCCTCCCGAGAGGCTGCTGTGCATCTCTGTAGAGTGAAATGCCGTGCAAAGCAGAAACATTAGTCAACTTAAGGAGGACCACAGTTCTTGAGTCTCTCGTGTGCCACACTGTAGACTCATCACAACAAGCCTACAGAACAGCCGCGACCTTCTGAAGAAATGGAAATTGAGGCTCAAAGGATTAAGGGACTGCCTCAGCCTTTACCTTTAGGAAGTTGCACAGTGAGAATTGCACAGTTTGCCAGTTTTCAAAGAATCTTTTTCTTGCCATTGTGTTAGGGAGCCTAGACCTAAAATTGAGAGAAATGGTTGAAAAGAGGAAAAAGTTCCTTAGATAGGAATCTGTGAAACTCAAGTCACAGAAATAATTAGAAGTTTAAAACAGGATTTGTAATCTGTATACAAACAGTGCACTTAGGTGAACTGTCACCACACCACTGGCCAGCTAGGAGACTTAAGAAATACATTTCCCATCTCTGGGCACCTGCTTTCTCATCTGTAAGACAAGCTACCAAGAGAATGCCATTAGACAATATGTAGCAGACTTTTCCTCCAATTAATTTAAATATTAATGCAACAAGAAGCCTGTGATTGGACAGGGAAAAGGGAGGAGGAACTAAAGAGTTTCCAGACAGAGACAGGAAAAGAAAAAAGGAAGGAAGATGGAGGAAAAGAAAGAGGGTCCAGATTCTGTGTGGCTGTGTGGCTTTAAGAAGTCACAGGTAGCTATGAACATCATAAAAGGATAGAACAATTGGGATAACTTTTCTAATCTAGGTGGGCAGTTCCTATCATCATCAGTTGGCTCTGAAATTATTGGGTGGGCAACTTGTGAATTGAGAATTTGTTGATATATAAATCTGACTAATTATAAGCTTCTAGAGTTTTGATTTACTGGCTTAAGGGGATTTGTGACAACTAGCTGCTGCAGGGGGCAGATGGCTGACAAGGAACAAGTGGCTCTGAGGCAGGAGAACTGGAGCTGGGAAGACCTCTTCCTGGGGCTAGCCAAGAGGCAGAGAGACATCATGGGGGCAGAGTGGAGCCAGAGCCATTTTTTTTTTTAATTATTATTTCCCACAACGGGTGCAAACCAATGTGTTGGATGAGAATACACTAGAAATTTGAGATTATTAGCATGAGAGTTAAAGTTTTATTTTCTAAGTGAGAGAAAGGTGGCTCTGGAAGGAGGCACGTGGACTCAAGGGTGGGAACCTTGAAAGAAAGAGGGCTCTGAGGTCCCTGCTGTGGGAAGAGACAAGATGGCCGCTCTGAGTCGGAGAGCTGGGGAACAGATGCTGCCTGCATCTTGGGGCAGATATTGATTTAACTGTGAATTTATAATACTGGGATTATTTGCCTTTACGATAGATTTATATAGAGATTTTGTCCGAATCATGTGGAGAATTTCGTCCGCAGTTTGGAACTAGGATAGGGAAAATTCGTCACTGACTCCAAGTAGAGAGGGTAGTGATAATTACCTGCTATGAACAGGTATTAATTAATAAATGTCTGTGCCTCCAGGTAGAGAGCCCAACAGATAGATGGTATAGCAGGATGGCTGCTCTATGCAGAGAACTTGACAAGTAAAAACTGTCTTCTTCCTATACGCACATATTAGGGAAAGTTTGAATTGGTTTAAAGATGGTATAAAGATATATTGCTCTAAGAAGTCTTATGGGATACTCAAATTCTGTCTAATGTGGAGTCCATGGGAATTCTGGGTTTAAATCCTGCTTTGACAAGCTGCCTGCTTATAAGCAGGTATGGAAGTGTGAATCAATTGTTTTAAAGATGGTATAACAAGGTCTGCAGGATAACTAACATTCTCTATTGTGGGCTCCATGAGAATTTTAGGTTATTATCCTGCATGGTGAAAATAGAAAAGGCCTAGGTATAGCCACATACAGTATTTTAGTTTACTTCATTTGTTTTGGATTGTTTTAATGTTCAAAATGGTGTGATTTTGAATTTTGTGGTTATAGTATTCCTCTTGGAGAGAAGTCAAAATAAAGGTTTTTCTGGTTACTGGCTTAAGAATATGCTGATTTGGGAGAGAGGTCTTGTCTTTGCATTTTTTAGAAAAAGTGATTAGTGTTTACATAATAAAGGGAGAACCCTGAAGGCCTAGATTACAGAGAACCAAACAAAAAAACAGTTATCTTGGTGACACTAAAATTTTGTTTTGAGATTTGTATATTACAGAATATACAGCCTTGGTCAGTCTCATCATCAGACGTGCTGAACTGACCTGCTTGAATTCCTCATATCTTAGACTTTCAGTCAGATCCAGTCAGGACCCAGACATGAGAGACTAATATAATTGCTGGTGTGACTTTCTTAAGGCCAACCAACTTCCCGATTTTCCCTCCTCTCCTCCATCCCCCACTTCAAAAATATCTCAACGCTCATATTCAGCTTAACGAAGTTATGAAGAGTCATCATCCCAGTTCCCTGGGCTTTGGGGCTGGAGGTGATTATTCTGAGGTTGCCTTTCTAGGGAATTTAGAAATGGTCATAATGGGAACAGGGAGGAAATAGCTAGAATTGATTGCACAGCCATAATCTCATTTGGTAAAAATCTTTATAATTGCTACTAAGTTGAAGTCATAATTTCTTATTTTAGTACACAATGTATTTTGATGCAAATATAAATTTCTTCTATTGATACAAAAATTTTAAAAGTACAAAGCTTGGACCCAGTCCTTTTTTTTTTTTTATTGGAATATGAAAGTTAACTCTTTTTTTTAAAGATTTATTTATTATTATATGTAAGTACACTGTAGCTGTCTTCAGATACTCCAGAAGAGAACATTAGATCTCATTACAGATGGTTGTGAGCCACCATGTGGATGCTGGGATTTGAACTCAGGACCTTCAGAAGAACAGTCAGTGCTCTTAACCTCTGAGCCATCTCTCCAGCCCAAGGATCCAGTCCTTCTATAAATGCCATTATAAACTGATCTGAGATGTTTAGGCCTGTGAGTTAAGGGCCAAATAGCAAATTCATGGCTCTGAGTTTATTGTTAGGGTGTTTTCAAATATTTTCATCAGAAACAGCTGAGGGTAGTTAATGGACAACAGTCCAGATTACATAGATGGTTGGTTTTCAAAAACTTCAGAAATCCACAGACTGTGACATTTAATATTATTCACTTGTTGATAAGACAAATAAGCTCTTAACAGCTTCCCATTCGTGGATTCAAAGAACCAGGTGACCATCTATACCTCCAGGTGAGGCTGTACTTTGTGGCTAGGGGGCCACTGGGCAGAAATTGCCTATATCTCCTGCAGACCTGTACTGTCCTTGAGAGGACACAAGTTACAGGTTAGGACAGCTTAGTTCTGCTAAGACAATAAGCTAGTCCTTCCTTAATAATTTCTGTTTTTCAAGGTCTGTCAGATGATCCTGGGCCAGAAGGCTGAGGACTGATGCTACAACTCCCTGACTTACTGGGGCTGGATAGGTAGGCAGCTGTCTCTACAACTTTTCTCAGCTCTGGAAGCTGCGTTAAGCTTCCTATATCTTAAGATAATGTTGGTCATTCTTGAATTTCTGACAGGGTTGAAAACTGGTCATCTCATAGCCAGCCCAAGCTGTTTAGCACTGAGAAAGATAATATCAATTTGAGAGGATGGTTTTTAGATGGTATACAACCTAAAGCCAGGGCATGAGTCAGGTGCATAATTATAAATCTTTTAAGTTAGGATAGATGACAGAGTGTTCTATTTAATTGACAAAAATGATGGACTAGTTATTAGGTTTATCTTGTACTTTATAAGTTGAAAAATGGTAATAGTTGTGCTCAATTTATATCTGAGATAAGTCTTTTAATTGGGCAGAAAAGGAGAAGTGTTGTGGACAGCCCTGGTGTTGTTTGTATTTTGATGCAAATTCTCTTTCCCCGCCCCCCTCTCTCTCTTATACACACACACACACACACACACACACACACACACACCACCAAGATCAAAATAGTAGGAATAACAATTACTGGTCATTAATATCTCTCAGCATCAACAGGATCCATCATTCTGTTGCATACAAGAAACACATCTCATCCATAAAGATAGAAGTTACGTCAGAGTTTAGGGCTGGAAAAAAAGGTTTTCTAAGCAAATGGACCCAAGAAGTACGCTGGAGTAGCCATCCTAGTGTCTAATAAAATAGACTTTCACCCACAATTAATTCAAATGAGACAGGGAAGGATACCTCATACTCATTAAAGGAAAAATCTACTAACATGACATCTCAATTCTGAACATCTATGCCCCAAACACAAGGGCATCCACATTTGCAAAAGAAACATTGCTAAAGATTAAATTGCACATTGAACCCCACATATTAATAGTGGAAGACTTCAACAGCCCACTCTCGCCAACTGACAGGATATGCAGACAAAAACTAAACAAATTATAAAATTAACAGACATAATGAGACAAATGGACATAGCTCACATCTATAGGATATTTTACCCAAGCACAAAAGAATATACCTTATACTCAGCACCTCCTGGATCCTTCTACATAACTGACTATATAGCTAGTCACAAAGCAAACTTTTATGGGGCACAATGAAAGTAGTGCTGAGAGGGAAGTGCATAAAGCTAAGTGCCTACATAAGGAAATTAGAAAATTCTCACACCAACAATTTAAAATTACACCTAAAAGCTCTAAAAAAAAGAAAAAGCACTAAAGAGAAGTAGAAGGCAAGAAATAATCAAAATAAGGACTGAAATCAGTTAGAAACAAACAAACAACAACAACATCAAAACAATACAAAGACTCAATGAAACTAAGAGAAAGTTCTTTGAGAAAATCAATAAGCTAGACACCTAGTCACGCTAACCAAGAACAAAATCAGTAATGAAATGGGAGACATATCAACTGACACTGAGGTGCTCAACTAACTGGTGGTCTGCTTGTAGAAGAAAGGAAATAGATCCACATTTCTCACCCTGCACAAAACTTAAGTCCAAGTGGATCAACGACCTCAACATAAAACTGGATACACTAAATCTCACAGAAGAGAAAGTGGGAAATACCCTTGAACACATTGGTACAGGAGACAAGTCCCTGAACTGAACATGAATGGCTCAGGCGCTAAGATCAACAATTGACAAATGGGACCTCATGAAACTGCAAAGCTTCTGTAAGGCAATGGACACTGTCAATAGGATAAAACAGCAGCCTACAGATTAGTAAAAAATCTTCATTAGCCCTACATCTGACAGAGGCTAATATCCAAACCTTACAAAGAACTCAAGAAGTTAGACACTAGCAACCCAAATAACCCAATTAAAAATGGGGTACAGAACTAAACAGAATTTTCAAGAGAGGAGTATCAAATGGTTGAGAAGCGCTTAAAGAAATGTGTAAAGTCCTTAGTCATCAGGGAAATGCAAATCAAAACACCTCTGAGGTTTCATCTTACACCCATCAGGATGGCTAAGATCAAAAACTGAAGAGCTAGCAAGTGCTGGCGAGGATGCGGAACAAGGGGAGCACTCCTCCATTGCTGGTGGGAGTGCAAACTTGCACAGCCACTTTAGAAATCAATTTGTTGTTTTCTCAGAAAACTGGGAATAGTTCTATCTCTAGTTCTATCTCAAGACCCAGCTATACCACTCCTGGGCATATACCCAAGATACTCCAACATCTCACAAAGATACTTATTCAACTATGTTCATAGCAGCTTTATTCATAATAGTCTGAAATTGGAAACAACCTAGATGCCCAACTGAATAATGGATACAGAAAATGTGGCACACAATGGAATACTATTCAACTGATATTTTGTAGGCAAATGGATGGAACTTGAAAATATTACCCTGAATGAGGTAACCCAGTTCCAAAAGGACTTATAAGTGGATATTAGCCATATAAAATACAGGTGTTATGTTACACTCCACAAACCCAAAGAAGCTAAACAAAAAGGAAGGTCCAAGTAAGGAAGCTTGACTCTCAGAAGGGGGAATAAAATAGTCAGAAGAGGCAGATGGAGGGAGGGAACAGGAGGAAATCAGAAGATTCAGGATCAGGTGTGGGAAAGGACAGGAGAGATAGCTAGATGGCCTTGAAAATGAATGGAAATCTGCAACTGACAGGGGTGAGGAGGTGGAGGCATCTCCAGGACTAGAGAGAGACCTGGGATACGGGAGGTGCCCAAGAATCAATGGAGGTAACCTTAGCTGTGACTCACCACATTGGGGATATGGAACCTGAAGAGGCCACCTTCTATAGCCAGAAAGAAACCCCAACCCACCCACAAATCTTTCAACCCAAAATTTATCCTGTCTATAATATGTAGTAGCTATTCCTGGCTACCTATATTCAACTTGACTATATCTGGAATGAACTACAGTCTAGAATTGGAAGGCTCACCTATGATCCTAATTTGGAAGCTCAGAAATATAAGTTTCTGACCTGGATCTTGGCATGGAGACCTTGAAGCATAGTGGTTAAGACAAGGAAATCTCCAAGTTCAAGATCATTTGGGATTAAAGGCATGGATGTACACACCTTTAATCCGGGCCACACCCTCTGCTGGAGACCCACACACCAATAATCTGGGTCACACCCTCTATTGGAGACCTACAGCCTTTAATCTGGGCTATACCCTCTGCTGGAGATATATAAGGACACTGGAAGAAAGACTCTCACTCTTCCTTGCCTGCTTGCCTCGTGGGACTGAGAAACTGCTAGATCCTTGGACTTCCATCCACAGCTGCTGCTGACCATTGTTGGGGAGTTGAACTATAGACTGTAAGCCATCAACAATTCCCTAACTATATAGAGACTGCCCATACGTTCTGTGACTCTAGAGGACCCAAACTAATACAAAGTAATGCAGGCATGGGGGATGGGGCAGAGACTGAGGGAATAGAGAACCAATCACCGGCTCAGCTTGAGATCCATCCCATGGGCAAGCACCAATCCCTATCACTGTTAATGATGCTCTGGTTATACTTGCAGACAGGAGCATGTTGTCCTCTGAGAGGCTCCACCCAGCAGCTGACTCAGAGAGAGACACCCACAGCCAAACGGTGGGTGGAGCCTGGAGACTCTGATGGAAGAATGGGGAAGGATTGCAGGTCCCAAAGGGGACAGGAACTCCACAGAACCAACAGAGTCAACTAACCCAGACCCTTGGGGGTCTCAGAATCTAAACCACCAACCGAAGACCATATGCGCTGGACCTACTGTTGGGGTTCTGTCTAAGCTCCACCCCACACCTACCTGGCAATAGCCAGGTATGCCCCGCCCCAGAGATCTGGCCCACTATAAGAGGGGCTACTTGCTCCTCCTCTCTCTTTTTGCTCTCCGCTCTCATATTCTCTCACCTCTCTGCCCCTTGGGCTCTCCCCCCCTCCATGTGGTCATAGCCAGCCTCCATTCCACTCCACACTTTCTATTCTCTCTCTCTCTCTCTCTCTCTCTCTCTCTCTCTCTCTCTCTCTCTCCCACTAACTCCCATCCCCTACTCTGAATAAACTGTATTCTATACTATGCCTGTGTGTGTGTGATCCCTCAGGGGCAGAGGTGCCCAGGCAAGGGCCCGCCTGGACACCTTCCCCCACGCCGCCGAGCCACACTCCCCTAACTCCCAATTCTCTCCTTTTTAAGCCCCCACACCTACTCATATGTAGTACGTGTGCAGCTTGACCTTCATGTGGGTCCTAATCAACTGGAACGGGGCCTATCCCAAAAGCTGTTGCCTGTACATGGGATGTGTTCTTCGAGCTGGGCTGCCTTGTCTGGCCTCATGGGAGAGGAAGCCCCTAACCTCACAGAGACTTGAAATGCCAGCACAGGGGGATGGGGGGGGAGGGGGGAGGGCACTTACTCAGAGGAGAAGGAAAGTGGGTTGGGGGAAAGATTAGCAGATGAAGAAAAAATAGCCCTGGTGAAGCAGTGAGAACTCAGAGGTTCTTTCTGCCCACACCCATGGTAAAGGAAGGACCCTCACCCACCAGCATGCCCCCTCCTCTTCACTGGGAAGCTTAATGTATGCTAACACTCATTAACAAAGGTAATCTTGGATTAATTAGCATCTAAATTTATAAGTCCTCTCCTGTGGCGATAAGTCCTCAGGAATCAATAAAAATGTCTTCTAATTTATGCAAATCACTATAATTAGATTTGTCATTAATTTTGTGTTCATTAAGTTTCTATTTTAAAAATGAGGAGAGCCTGGCTAAGGCCAGAACACACACAAATCTAAGCCAGACAAAGAAATTCCCATTAGTAATTAAAAGGGGGGGGGGAGCTATACACAGAAACACTGCCTTACATCAGTTTAAAAGCATACAAAGTTAACAAGGCTGTTTTCAAATTCTCCTCTTTCTTTTCCATCGGGGCTGTATCTGAAGGATAGAGGCAGACACGTGGGAGTTGTCTAAATGTCAGGGATGAACCAGGTAGCCAAGCCAGTGTCCATGTGGGCAAGCTCATTTTCACTGGAATGAAATTTGGAGCAGAACATATCTCCAAAGAGCCCAAGGTGTAAAAATCGCAGTAATTGACATTTAG